>NW_026859069.1:0-67062 GCF_026571515.1 Ruditapes philippinarum | reverse complement strand
GCTTGATCCTGATCCTAAAATGTTAGTGAACACGGGGCCTGATTATTATACCACTTAGACCTCTTATTATTTTACAACTTAGACCTCTGATTATTTTACAACTTAGACCTTTGATCATTATACCAACTGGACCTCTGATCCTAAAACCACTTTGAAGGATATTTGACCTCAATACAAATGTACCACTTAGACCTGTAATCTTCATTACACTTGGATCTTTGGTCCTAATATCACTCGGACCTCTGATTATTATACCACTTAGACCTCTGATTATTTTACAACTTAGACCTTTGATCATTATACCAACTGGACCTCTGATCCTAAAACCACTTTGAAGGATATTTGACCTCAATACAAATGTACCACTTAGACCTGTAATCTTCATTACACTTGGATCTTTGGTCCTAATATCACTCGGACCTCTGATTATTATACCACTTAGACCTCTGATTATTTTACAACTTAGACCTTTGATCATTATACCAACTGGACCTCTGATCCTAAAACCACTTTGAAGGATATTTGACCTCAATACAAATGTACCACTTAGACCTGTAATCTTCATTACACTTGGATCTTTGGTCCTAATATCACTCGGACCTCTGATCATAATACCAATTAGACAGACCTCTGATCCTTATACCACTTGGATCTTTTATCCTAATACTACTTGGACCTCTGATCCTAATACTACTTGGTCACTCAGACCTCTGATGATCAGTATACCACTTGGATATTTGATCATTATACTACTTGAAGCTCTGATCCTAAAACCTTTTCCACTGAGTATTAAACAGACCTATTTCTGATTATCAATTTATTTCATTTTTTACAAAAACTTCGTGAATTTGGCAACACCTAATTATTCTAAGGTGCAATATGGTTTGATCTGAAAAAAAAATATCAGTAAATCCCTAAAATTGCTGGGCAATTAATTAGTCTGTGAAACCTGTGTAGGCTTGAACTTTAAACCATCACAACAATGTACCTTATCTAATCATCAGGCATTCTCATTTTAAAAAATCATGTTTAATTAAACAGAAACAAGCTTTACAGATGTAAGTAAAAAGACTTTTCTAGCAAGCACTTGTTTTGCACTTTTTCCATTTATCACCCAGTGTGAAAATTCATTATTATTTGTAAAGAGAAGTTAAAAGCTCTATTAAAACATCATAACCTTTCTATTATATTACCCAGTAATCCATTGCTTTTAAAGCTTTTCAAACCAGTCACGTTTGATGCTGATTTTACATCGATTTTCATTATCCAGTGAATGTTTTACCTTGATTGTAATTAAGCATCAAACACTCTCATTTTTGTGAGTTTATCAATAATTATGCACTGACTTCTTTCCTGATTCATTTATAAACAATGTAACAAGTACAAGTCTTATTCAAATCTGTAATTAATTGGATTCCAGTGAACCTGTTCTGTTTTCCCTATGAATGGACTAAAGGATAGGATTGATTCATTGATTACAAGATTGTTTGGCTTGTCACCAGTTCACTCTGCAACTGTTGGAAATTGTTTATCATGCAAATCCTGTAAGCACCAATAGTTCACACTGATTAAAGTTTGCAAGATGCATGTTGAGGAAGATTGAAATTGTCTGAAATCTTCTAAACTGCAAATTAGGTGAAAAATACTGAAAATAATGTGTAATCTAAGGTGATGTTCTAGAAATTGTCTTAAACCCACTAAATTGAAAATATTTTGTAAAATACTGACTAAATTGAAATATTTCATAAAATACTGACTATAAACTGAAAATATTTTGTAAAATACTGACTAAACTGAAAAAAAATCATAAAATACTGACTAAACTGAAAATATTGCATAAAACACTGACTAAACTGAAAATATAGTGTAAAATACTGACTAAACTGAAAATATTTCATAAAATACTGACTAAACTGAAAATATTTTGTAAAGTACTGACTAACTGAAAATATTTTGTAAAATACTGACTAAACTGAAAAATATAGTGTAAAATATTGACTAAACTGGAAATATTTCGTAACATAAAATACTGACTAAACTGAAAATAGTTTGCAAAAAATACTGCTGTTGTTTAAACCCCACTATAATGCAAATATTGTATAAAATACTGCTGATGTTGAATTTTCCTTCTAATCTGCAAATATTGCTAATGTTTCTGAAAAATCTTCATTAATATCTTCTTGATTGAGAATTTTGATATGCATCATTAAATACATGATAAAAGCTTTTGTTTGAGTAGACCTTTATTAGGAACTCATTTTTTTTTATATTTTTGTATACAATTTCTTAAAAAACATTTAGAAATGTGTGCAATTAAGTACAGATCAAATGAAACAAACAGTGGATTATACTATCAAAATAATTGAGGAAACAGAAAACAATCAAGAGATAAATCAAAGCAAAATGGGATAAAACAATTACTCTTAATATTATCTAAATACAATAATAACATATAAAATCAATCAAAACAATATATAGATAAATTGATACACAATTCCTTCAAAACAATTAATAATAATTTAATAAATTAAGAAGGTAAACATATAAAGAACAATTATAGGGAAATGACCACAGGCACTTAAATTTGTTCATATTAAGCAGTGGCTGCTCCTGTTCCTTGCAGGCCTTGAGTGTATTTGTGTTATTTATACCTGCCACCGGTTGCCCATACAGGCAAGTTCTCCAGAGGAGTAATAGTGATTTTAGATTTTTGGAGAATAATGCAAGATACAAATACAGAAAGATGCTGCAATTCCAGAAGCCTAACCTGGTTCTCTAGCATGCCAAGTCTTTGAGCATTCATACATAGGACCTCGATTTAAAGTGTCATCTGAAAGACTGGTTAGTATCTTAGTTGGCCAGCCCAGGAATCAAACCCACAATATCAAGATTACTAGTCTCATGCTCTAACTGATTGAGCTATGCAGCAGGCTTCATTTGAAGATGGGTACATTATTTTGAAAATTTCATTTTTTATCAGGAATGTTATAAGCTCTATTACTCTTAATCAAAATACTTTTTTCTGGTTGTTTTGTAGAAATCAAAGCTCTTAAAAAGTATTCAGTATGACAAACAGGGTAGGGGCAGATAGCAATAATGAGACACAGTGTTGTGAAGAAAAACAGTTGTCTGGCCTTATAATGTAATAATAGGTAGCATGTGTGTATATGGGGAGACTTATTGCCAAAATGTGACAGCACTTTTAGCCTAAGGGGAATAACTTACATGACATTGATGTCAAAACCGGTCACAGAATAGAAGAAATTTATGAAAAAAATGCAAACTCCAGGGTCAAGCATACTGGTGCAGGAATTCCTATAAAAGCTCTGCAAGATTCCGCAATATGTCAAAAATGTCTAGTGAGGTACCACTTCACATACAGAAAACGGCTAGCAGTAAATTAAGTTAATATAATTTTCCAGGATGTTTTCTATTAAAATGTCTAGTCTAGCTGTTCTCGTTTAGATATATTTATCCTCACGATAAATAAAATGGAAGCATTCTGTTCCCAGTAATTGTCTCTGTAATTCAATTTTGACAAGTTCAATGGTTTACAAGTAAATAAATTATATGACAGATAACTTATGCCTGAAATATTTCAGAATTCCTGTGTAAAAAAATGTTGTTTTTGTATCCTTCAACCAATTTAACATTCAATTATATCTCGTAACACATGACTGTCCTGCTTTGAACTTTGATTTAAAATTGTCTCTTAATGGTCTCTTTAATCAAAATTTCAAATGACATATATACAAATTCTGATACAGATAGAACTTAGTATAACAACAGCAGGTATAGTTAAGTGTTGTGTGGCAGCCGTAAACAGTTTCCCCATACTTCACTTCAGTGTTGTTATATTTTTCTTGTCCTTCGGAATCAATTTGTGTCCAGCACTTTTGAAAGTTGAAAATCAAGTACTGCTCAAGCCGGTGCTAGGGGGCATGAGAGATGTTTCATTTTTTTAGTATCCCTCATGTACAGGACAGACTTAATCAAACCGAGTCTGCATTTTTCATTTAAAATTTTGCTGTTTTTAATGTTTCTAAGGGATGACATTTTTTCCAGATATTTAGTAACAATAAAAATACAAAATAAGAATAACAAGACTGCATGTATGGTTTTATACTTTTGTGGTATAATGGGCTTATAATTCACTGATGTGTGCCTAAATTTGTATCAAATTTCATTGGCTCAATTTTAAAAATAAGCCTTCAAAATAATCTCCTGAAAACGTATTGTGCAATGCACACCACTTACTAATACATTCAAACATCAAACAAGTTATGGAACAAAGTTACTTCCTTCTGTGAAAGAATTCTTCAGTCTTCTTTTGCATATTTTTGTCTCTGTGTCTACTGTTTGAGTGAAAGACACTATCTGCTGCAAGCTATAAATGACAAAAACATGTGAGAAAATTTGGTTCTGATTTCCAAACAATTCTTGTATGGAATGCAACAGAATTGTAAAACAGGAATTCCTGCAAGCTTGTATAAATATACAGACTGTCAACATAGCAAACAACTAAATCAATTTGCAACTTTGCAAACTTTCCTTTTCTACTATAAAACCTCTGAAAAAGGAAATCATTTCTTTGATTGACATTTGCAATAAAAGCAGGCCCATATTTCACTGGCATTTGCTGCAAATCCATAATCCATGAAATCTTACCAGGCTTTTATACTGTTTGTTGCTCAATTTTGGTATTGTGATCTTTGAATAAACAATGTGCAGCCATTAATTTTAAAATATAGACATAATTTAAGTTTATTATATAAAGTCACCATGAAACTGCTGCATTTGTGAAGCTATAAGCTTATGTTCCTGGAACCAACCAGTTCAAAGCAATGAACATTAAACTTTTTGCTCATGTTACAACTGCTAGCCCCTGGCAGGGTTTGAACCCTTGCAGACTGCAATACTTAGATTACTAGTTTAATTTGTTAACCACTTGGCCATACCACCATACAATTGATCAAATAACTTAACCAAATACAGAACTGATTTTAAGTTAAGTATAGGATTGCATTTGATTAAAAGAAATATGTGAACATCTTAGAGGGAAAATCATTACCCATCTTGTGTAGTTAGGGTTACCATATTACCAGGGAAGCACTAAATCATTCTATTCAGAGCAGCTGGAAGCTGAATCTACATAATGTTTTTTGGACTTGTGATTATTAGATTTACATCTAAATCTGGGAGCATTCATAAATCAAAAATGTGTGTTAGTGACACAGGATCTTGAAAAGCCTAGGCAAAATTATTGATCTGTTCAAAAAAAGGGAAGATTTAAGTTATATTAAACTAACACATAAAGTTCATGTTTTGTCTTAAAGGCCGATGCCTGAAAAAAATATATATCGCTAACATATCATATTGATTTGAAATTTAAAACATAAAAGATTACAAGCTATTGCTAAATAATGAGGAAATGGTAAAGTGGTTGGGGATATTGTTGTCCAAAAATACTTTTTGGTAGTCGGTAATACAAAAGACTTTTTCACATTTATATATAGTTCCAGTTGGAATTGATTTTGTTAAAATCCTATAATAATTTTCTAATAGACAGCTCTTTATTATTCCCTTTACAATTAAAAAAAAAATGGTTTCCTTTATCTCTATGTAACAAAATACAATATTTATTGTTTCCCTTTGATTAAGCCATCTTTTTTATTTTTCTTTAAGTTTTTAAAAACATTTAATTCTCAATGATATTATCCCTTTACATCTAATTATCTACAGTATATGTTGTTATTTTTTTAATTTCTACCAATTTACTTCTCGTTTCCTAATCAAGTATTAATAAAATATAAATTTTATTATCTCCCTTTATGTATATTAATTGACTTAATATAAATCTTATTATCTCCCTTTATGAACATTATTCAACTAAATATAAATCTGATTACCTCCCTGTATGTACATTATTCGACTAAATATAAATCTTATTCTCTCCCTTTATATATAGTATTTGACTGAATATAATTCTTATTCTCTCCCTTTATGTATAGTACTTGACTAAATATAAATCTTATTATCATGAGTTATTTTATATTATAGCATAAAATCGGCTTTTTTTCCCTCTTTTGCCCATGTTATAACGGGACCAAAACCATGTGTTAACATAGTCACGCGCTCTTGTTATAGCCCGGTTTCACCTATGCGCAATATATACAGGGCCCAGTAAACAAACAAACAAAAAATGACGATTTGGCCTGTTTGCCAAAGAGTCATGCGCTCTTGTTATATTGAAATTTATTGATTCGAGGGCCTCAGTCGCATATTCAAGTAACTATGCCGGATAAACGGCGTATAGACATCGGTGCTAATCTTGGTTGTCGCCCTTTCTAAGAAACGGACAGTTGTCAATGTAAACAAATACAGTAGAATCTACCAGTCATTCAGTTTAACACTCCGATTAACTTACAAAACTAGATAACACAAAATTAATATGAGAAAATGTTTTTTATTTATGTTTATGTTGATAAATGCTCTTTATATTTCTTTGAAAGAATAATGCTTAGTGCCTGATTTTTTTGTAAACTTGTTTGCTTGAAAAGAAAACCCGATTCTGATTCTCTACCGTCAATCTGAAATCATTCTAAGAATTTCTGAGGGTCATATTTTGTCTTGGGTAGAGGGTAGAGTAATGTAACGTTTATTTTTCTTGAGATAATAAATCTCCAAAGGCCAAGCTTTGTTAAATCAATTAAAATTCAAAATTTCGTTCGGTTCCGAGAATTTTCCAAATTGTTGGCCCCGAAAAAATGAAACGCATACGTAAAACATAGAATTGGATAAATACCGTCCAAGCACAAAATTTTTAATGTAATTGTGTTTTGTATAAACTATACATCACGACTCTGTTTGAAAATTTTATGCTATAATAGCGTCAACGCACGTTTATTTCGTGTTATAAAGTCTGCAGAGTCCCTCGGAACTGTTGGAGCCCTCGCCCTACCGGGCTCGGGCACCAGCCGTTCCTCGGGACTCTGCAGACGTTATAACACGGAAAAACGTGCGTTAACCCTATAATGTATCTCAAAAAATGGAATAATTCTCAAAAAATAATTCTGATAGTAATGTCTTTTGTTTCTGATCAGTTTTGAAAGCATTATTTTCTAGATCTTCAACATCTCGCAGGATAATATTTGTAACTGAAGTATTATGGAAGTTTAATTAAATGAACTGGATCTGCAAAACAAAGTTCATAATAGGGATCTTACTGTCATTAAAAGCAATAGCCATTAAATCAATCATATGCAGATGTAAAGTATGCCCTCACGCCCTCTTAAAAAAAAATTAACAAAAAGAAATCTTCAGAGATATAAATTTCCTCTAGCACTGGATTTTTCTTCTGCTGTCAATTCATTTTCTTCACATAGTGTGAATTTCCATGTCCCAATCTAACCATAAATTAAGAGATAATAAATGACTTCAGAAAGAGACAGTTGTGAAGTTGTGAGCATTTTTTGTTCTTTTTTTCATAACTTTTTGCTCAAGCTCTAAATACTTTGTATAATCTTCCTACTTCATGTATGCACACACTCAAAATTTCAGCAATGCCAATACCCTGAAAGTAAATCTTGAGTCGCAGTAGGGAGCCCATTTACTCATGGATATGAGCCAGGGTCGTAATTGTACATTACCAAGAAAACAATAAATGTAGAAAAAGCCTCATTTTTCCAGCTGTCCTAAAGACATGGCTGGAATGTCTTCATACATTCTTACACACCTGAGTGCACTTTGTGCTAGCTATAATGGATTTGTCAGAAAGAAAAAAACACTCTGGTTCACACACTTTTTCTCCTTGTTTTCTATCATAACAGATTGAGATATGGGGGAATTGTTACTATAAAAAAAACAAACATTTTGTATACAGTCTCTTCTAGTGATTGTTATATACAAGATAAGAAGATACTGTATTGCTTAATGTCAAAACAAACAGACAACAAATAAGTGTTCTCTTGCTTTTACCTAAAGCTTGAAAAGCAAGGGTGACTTTCTCCTAAAACAATGTAGCAAAAAAGTGTGTATCTCAAATTGTCTTATTACCTCCTAAAGAGGCCACTATTTGAAAGCAGGAAAAGTGCAACATGAGTATGTCACAAATGTTTGTAAAGTGTTTATAAATTTTACAAAAGTGTTCCATTGTATTCTTGATCTCGATGAAATTTAGTTTGTTTGTTTCTTTGGTTTTTCAGCAACAATGACATAGTACTTGTCATAATATGTAAAATTTATTCATTTGAAATAACTTTTCATAATTATCAAGAAATCACTGTACTATATCACCAAATATTCATTCATTTTTTTAAGGCTATAATTAAGGTGCAACTTGATCAACAGAAATTTCCAAGAAATGACTTTTATTTATTAAAAACGCACACACAAAAAGTGGTGCTGTAACCTTCCTTTTTGTGACTATTGCTTAAACCATGGACTGAAATCAGCATGTTAATTTTTTCTTAAAGACAAAAGCAATAAATAATTCATAAAACGGCAGCTACTGCCTAGAATTAATTGCTTTTAGAGGGTACTAATTAAGAAAATAGTACATATTGTCCTGTTGTTACGTTGTTAATTAGTCTGTGAACGAACTAATTAAACTAGAACCATTCACTCATGACAAACACTAGTTTTTTGCCGATTTTTATGTGTACCTGATTTCAGACAAAATGTTGTTAATAGTCAAATACTTGAATGTGTATATACAATAACTATAATATTATATGTATGTTATTAAAGTGACATTTAAATGCTAATCCGTGTGTAAATGTCTGGTGCATAAGTAAAAGTCATAATAATTTTATGCCATAAATGAGTTCAATTTAATATTTTACCATGCCATAATAATCAATTGTGTTCAATTTAATATTTTACCATGCCATAATAATCAATTGCGTTCAATTTAATATTTTACCATGCCATAATAATCAATTGTGTTCAATTTAATATTTTACTATGCCATAATAATCAATTGTGTTCAATTTAATATTTTACTATGCCATAATAATCAATTGTGTTCAATTTTATATTTTACTATGCCATAATAATCAATTGTGTTCAATTTAATATTTGCCATAATAATCAATAACCCGCATGACCGACAGATATTCTTAAAATATCTATAAATATTGTCCACAATGTCTGGTAAAGTTCAATTTTTTAAAGGAGTGTCATTCAGGACTGGTAGTCTTTTTATATTTTATCTGAAACATTTTTCTTTATCAATCATTAGTCAATCACCATTATAATAGTCCATCACTTGAAATACATTACTAATTCAACTCAACTTGACAGCAAAAAAGTCAAAGATGAGGCATAATGTTACTTTAAGATAGACAAAATTTATGGAATCCTATCACCACAGTAAGATCAAGTTCCTCCAATGTTAATTGTGTTAAAGGGGGAGTTTTACAAAGAGTTCTCTAATGTATAAGATATAGTGGGAGGATGCTGACTTCTACCAGCTGCTGGTTGCAGATAAAATATAAATATTTACAGTGGCTAAGGCAGGTTGTATAAGCATCGGCTATCATCTAGATACATTTTAAAACATAAATCATGCGATTTTATGTAACCTAGAGTGAGAGTGATGAAACAAATGTACTTTTTTTTAAAAATGTTAATGTAAATATATGAAATTTAAAGAAATTCTAAGAAATGATACAGCAAAAATTACGGTTAAGAAATAATAACTATATAATATTTATAATTATCAGATTAGAGATATTTTGTTCTAGTCTTTGATCAATTTTCAAGCAGTATCAATGTTTTAACAATCAGACTATTAACAACATAAAGAATGTTTTAATTCTTTTTTAAAAATAGTGTAAGCCTGCAGAAAGCACAAGTAAACCACATAAATTAAATATCAATTATGAATCAAAATAAACAACATACACTAATTGGCCCTTAATCCAATACCATCAGGGTATATAAAGAAAGTAAGATTTAGCTACATTTTGCATATTATGAGACTTATGAGATGATAAATATGTATCTATTGTCACATATCAGATATTCAAACATCATATATCAAAAAAATTAATTAATTCCCATTTCCATGCTTATATCTGAAAAAAACCTTAAAATATTTATGAGTTAAACAGAGAGCATTTAGTGGTGTGTATAAATTATTCATTATTCTGGTACAATGTTTACCCCACTTCAAACAAAACAGCTTCCCTAACAATGTAATAAACCACAATTTTGACTGCTTACAATGGTGTTTTGGAGCCAGTAGATTCTGTTTAGCAGGCAGATGAAATTTTTTGCAAGCCTTGTCTATCTCCTATAGACAATATAAGGTTCAGTTCTCAACCATTTTGTTATAATCAATGAAGAAAACTAATTCAAACAATTGATGTCTACTGTCTATTGAGCACAACTGACAAGGTTTTACAAAATAAATGAAAATATCAATACACAAACAATTCAGAAAGAAATGTATTTCAGTTAAGTAGAATTTTTCTCCTGGCCAAACTTTTTTTCTCTTTCATTCCATTTTCATTTACAACCAAGATAAAATGAGTCCTATAGTTTCTTTAAATGTCAGATGTGTGCTGAAATTTTCAGCATGCCAAAATAAAACAGAAGCTATCCTTTTTTTAATTAGGATTATATATAAAAGTAAGTAAAAGCTCTCCAATTAGCCTAAAACAATAATTGTCATCAAAATAATACTTTAAAAGGTAATTTTCATATGGACATACTATAATTTCTTGTGTGTTTGTGGGGGGGGGGGGGTTACGTTGCACCAACACCGCATATCAGCATAAGTCATATGGTTACTTTACAGCATTACTGGTGGAGGAAGACCTCAGGTGCCCTTCCCATGCATTATTTCCGGCAAGAATGGACTCTGGAGTAGATACATTGACATTCTGTCAGCTAGCTGGATAGATTCATCAAATGAAAGAATTCAAAGTCCCCATAAGGATTTGAACCTACAGCCATGAGCCACAGACGTCCATAAGATAGGTAACATCTTGCTTTACCACTAACTTTTCTTTGATCCCAGTGAAAGAAGACCCTTTAATTTTAAGTAAATATTATCCAGCATCAGCAGACATTAAACACTGAATGTCCAAACAATTTGTTTAATTTGTTTACTAAAAGGAGTAATTTTTCTAGAATGTCTGAATTGAAAGCCCATTAAGAAAGTCTTGAAAATATTTACTTTTTTTAATTTGTAGTATGACCAAAAACTGTTTTACCTATGAGCTAACAAATTTCTGCAAAGATTATGTACAAAATGTAATTAGCAACAACAACAAAAAAAATATATAGATTTTTTTTTTTAAATTTTTATCTGCAACAGCTGATTGCAAAATTTTATATTAACCCTTTAGAATGCATTCTACATTAATAACTGAACTATCATTGGGTTGGAAAGAATAAATTTAATGCAAGCTCTTCCAGGTACTATTGGTTGCTCATATTGAAACTCCCTAAAAACAACAATGAACAGTTCCAAATTCAAAGAAGGGCAAGTTTATTATACAATTTTAGTGTTGGCAAGGGTTTAACTTATAACAATCAATCTTAAGATAAACAAATATAAAATATTTCAAATATAATGAATATTGCATCCTTGATAATAATCATTATAAAACAGATGCCAGAACTTGAAAATGTGGCATAAATTAAAATGAGCATAATTAAACTGCTCCTTTCTCTCACAGCTGTTGATGTCTTGAATTCAATGGCTCCATAATTTGCATCAAATCCGCATTATATTTTCAAGTCTTTCCGCTCTTTTGAAATCTTCTTATATTAATTTTTGGCTTAAATAACAAAAGATATATGTACATGAAATAGAAGATTTCGTCTGGCAGGTGCTCTATGGTTCTTTTTTCTCTCTCCCACAGTCTGTGAAATTCAATCTCGTATTTAAGCAATTAAAACTGACTGCTTCAAAAAAATGATGTTAGCACAGCTAATCCTAAAACAAAAATATCATCTATTTATCTTTCGATTACTTCTACATCACAAAGTGTTGCCATATTATAATGTAACATTGCAGACAGGTTGAGTTGCAGACAACCTATTAATTAGGTCTGCATCTTGTTAAATGTGGATTTAACTATGCTTTTTAACAAATTCTTGTATCAACAGATAATTCTTAACAAAGAACAATTTGTAGAGAACAAAAGTAAATTCTTAGAAAATCAGACAAAGAGTAATTTGATTCCAATTTAAATTAAGAAAATAGTATTACACTCTGTTTGTCTTACATGCAAAATGCTTGTAATTTACTTACAAACAAATATATACCGTTATTACTTTTTGTCAACTATTTTTTTTACACATGTAAACTATGTACACAATTCATGGACAAATAAAAATACATTATAGTTACATACATTTTATAATTAGGAAACCACTGAAAATGAAAAACAAAACCAAAACCACTGAAAATAATAAGAATATCTATTAGGAAAAGATTTTTTTTCCCCAGAAAGTTATAATTGATGCATAAAGACTTCATTATTCTACCCACATGTTAATAAAGTCAATTAAGACTAGTAATTTCACAATTTCAAGTCTACACTGTCCAGACACAATGCCCCTTCTATATTATCACAGGCACTTATAGGCCTAATGGGCCTAATTTGTGGCAACCGGCAGGAGAGAACAGTGAACCCTTGAAAACCTGTTTCACTATCATAATAAACATCAATCAAAACCTTTTTCCTGACTATCAACTTTGGTAAAGTTTGTATCAACATCTGCTCTTTCTTCTATGAAATAAACAATAAAAGAACATAATTATATTCTTCACAACTGTCTCCAGTCTTAATTTGTTTTTACTGTGAAGTTTATAATGTCACTGCAAAGAGAACACTGATATGACTGTATTAAATAACACATAGGTTTGCCAGTAATAGTAAAAATATTACTTCCAAGGAAAACACTATTACCCAAGGCATTTAGCCAAGAGTTTCATCAAAATCTGCAAATCTGTCCAGTGGCTTAAAGAAGAGATGTCAAGTTTTACCAGTTTTAGCTCTGATTATTAGTAAAGTAGATTTTCTAAAGAACCAACCAATCATCATTTCTGTTTCATCACAATTACTGTATTTTAAAAAAGCATTCTTCAAATATAAAAAGGTGGTTTTTAAAACATATTATTTTGTGTGCTATCAATGATCAAAAAAAAAATTACACTAAGATGTCTAAAATTTAAGCAGTGACTCTTCAATTGAAGTGGATCTGCATTTATAAGTTTGACACAATCAAAACTAAATTTTTTTAAGATAGACCTTAACAAACAAGTTTAGAATTTTATTACCATAAAAAATTGTTCCCCCTCCATTTCCTTTGTTAAGTCATCAAGCTATTTTTTATTTTTTTAGGCTTTTAATTTTGATAGAACAGTTTATATTTATCATATCAAATACCGTAATAAAGTATCTGCCTACATACATGAAATATGCTGCTTACCGCAATTATGTCTATAGTAAACAAACTTCAATAATCATAAAGAATAATGATTTTTGATACCGGAATTACCTGATAATTAGAAACATACTGTGAATCTATATTTATATATTTATTACGTATGTTAACACAGCTAATTCCTGTACTAACAAAAACAGAAAAAGAGAAAATCTGAAATTAAACATTATAATCCAAACAAATCTACTTGTCAATTTTGTTTTAATTTTTTTGTTGTTTTATAGTAGCTTATTGTTACATAACTAATGATATTCTGAAATAGAGAAAATAAGAATCCCTAAAGAAAGCCCAAAACGACAAAATTTAAAATATTGCAGGCTCGGTTTGATGGAGCCTGTTCGTGGACATGAAGCCAGAGATGATTTTGAGTGAAAATAACCCAATCCAATTATCAAAAATTTTGCAAAAAAAAGTTCAGAAAGATGTAACTAAAAAAGCTCTATAAATAACTGTTAAAGTCATAATGGCAAGTTTGCAGCTTTTGTAATACTGAAGAAGGAAGTGCAAACTATTTCTGTGTCAAATTACTGCATCTGGCCCTTAGTATACATGTTCATATACAATGGAATAGTGACTTTAAATATCAAATTATCTGCAATTAGTTAAGAAAAAAACACAAAAGAATTGTTCTTACCATATGATTTAATTGTTAAATGGGATATAATGAATACCATTTAGCTACATAGCATTTATTACACAGCCTCCTACTTTGAAAATTACAATAGAAAGACAAAAGGAAATACTAAATTATTCCTGGCCGACACTTTTTCAAGCTTATGTTCAGAATTACATTGCCAACACTGCTAATGTTGTTGTTTTCATGCAGTTTAAAGTAATATAATGTTCAGTTTAAACAATTTTTTCAAGCAATTTTTTAAACGGATTATGTATGGAAGAAGTTTTAACCCAGGCAATTTAAGATTGAAACAGAATTATTTTCTTGTTAAGTAAAAAAGCTCATCATTAACCTTTAGCCAGCTCAGGTAGCAACAGTAACACAGAAAGAAATAATGTCATGCTAACTGCCATTAAAGGCCTGTCAATCTTTGCACCCATTTCCCCTCTCTGAATGCAAAAAATTAAACATGTACAAAAACAAATCAAGTCATAACAAATGAACAAACAGCACATAAAACAGAATCAAAAAGCAATTATTTCTGCAAAACTTCAATTTCATGCCAACTGTGTCTGAGGAGTATTTATAAATTGGTTGTACCTATATTTACCTGTTTAACATTGTTTCAAAGATCATGATGAACCTGTGAGTTATGGGGATTATCAAAATGAATGTTTCTATTATCAGTGCATTATCTTTCCTTTACATAACCCAGGTGCCAAAGGTAATCCCATTGTTCTTGTAATGTTCAGTGAGATAAAGTTTCTGATATTATAATGGCTAAAGGAAAATAGTATAAAACTGATATTTATATACAATAAACAAAATTTCCCCACCTGCTACTGAAGTTATAGATCAATTTTTGTTTCATGACAAAGCCTTTTGAGACATTTCCTGGTGTAATCTGGAGAGTATGAAGACACATATTTTAAGTTTTTGGAATTTTGCTTCCACTAAATATCATAAAAAAAACAAAAAATTTGGAATGCTGCATGACATACAATAAAATCATTTTGTAATATATTAATTTTTTGTAACTTTAAATGATGTCTTATTATTATTTTTTTTTTTCCTGAGTAATAAATTTTCTTTTAAATACAGATAATAGAAAGCATTGCAGTTTTAATTCAGAGATATTATTTGATATCATAATATAAATACATAAATCTTGCTGTATACAAACATTTGCCTCTCCAAGGACACCCCTGCCCCAACACACTAAAATGCATCTTTCATGTAGAATGTTGAAGGGAAATTCTGTAGTAAATAACAAATGATATTGTGAGGCAACATTTCTATCTTGTTATTGGCCTGTGAAATCTGGAGGCAAATTTCTATTATGTTAATGGCCTGTGAAATCTGGAGGCAACATTTCTATTATGTTATTGGCCTATGAAATCTGGAGGCAACATTTCTATCATGTTATTGGCCTGTGAAATCTGGAGGCAACATTTCTTTCATGTTATTGGCCTGTGAAATCTGGAGGCAACATTTCTATCATGTAATTGGCCTGTGAAATCTGGAGGCAACATTTCTATCATGTTATTGGCCTGTGAAATCTGGAGGCAACATTTCTATCATGTTATTGGCCTGTGAAATCTGGAGGCAACATTTCTATCATGTTATTGGCCTGTGAAATCTGGAGGCAACATTTCTATCATGTTATTGGCCTGTGAAATCTGGAGGCAACATTTCTATCATGTTATTGGCCTGTGAAATCTGGAGGCAACATTTCTATCATGTTATTGACCTGTACTATGAAAAGACCAGTATGTATTTTATGTATTATATTATATGATGCCAAGGACTACAATGTCAAGTGATTGCCAAGTCAATGTCGTTTTGCATAAACAACAATTATACAGTTAATTTCTGAGAAAATCCAGGTATAAACACACAATTTATTTTTAAATTTGTTTAACAAGTGCTTTAATGCTGTCTTTCTAGTAATAAATCTTAATAATTATGACACCTTTTTGTTTTAACTTTTTTGTTGTTTTAAAAAAAATCCATGTAAACAATCTTCTCTCCAAAAAGCTGCACACTTACAGATATCTAAGCACAAATATTTCAAAACATTAGACTTAAGAAAGAATTCTATTTGATAGTTTAAAAACTGTAAATTGTAATAATAAACATCAACAACTTTGAATGGGTTATTCAAGTACAGCAAATTTTTATCACCATAACTATTCCTACCCTAGTAAACACTTTTTCTATCTATATTGCTTAAAGCTGAAAGTAATTTTTGTTACAAATATCTTTTGCAAGGATAAAGCACTTTTTTGTCCATTTTTATAAAAGTTAAACATTCATGAATCTAACTTAATACTGTAATGATTTAAAAGTTCTGACTGAAATGTTTCTGTAATTAAAGAAACATACAATTTATGTTTATATTGTTTTTTCATAATATGTAAAATAAAAAAAAAAATAAAAAAAAACTTAGCAGAGTAATGGAGACCTTTATTGCAGAGATCAAAAGAATGTGATTATAGTGTATTTTTTCTGTGCTATACAGTATGACTTCATTAAAGTCTAAATGAGCCAACTCCAATCATGCAAGCAAATCCAAAAACATAAATGAAAGTTTACTGCTCATTAGTGAAAAAAAATCAAACAAAAAACATCATATAAATAGATAATCGTGAATACTCTGTTTAATTACTTCATTCTTTTTTCTTTTCTATATTTTTTGTATTTTTTCTTTTAGAATCAACATAAAACAGATCTGTTTACAGGGAACAGTTTGAAGGTTTCTCATAAAATGTTTTTGGGGCAATGGATAGTATGGGGTAAGGACCGTAAGGTAATGGAACTTCACTCAAATCCGTAACCAAAAAAATTGCATTTTTTACATAGACCAAAATGGGCACCCAAAATGGAAAGATATGCAATATATAATAAAATCTTAAATTCAAAATCATATTTTTGTGTGTGCAATAATTGGATTCAGGTGAAAATGCTTTGAATGTTTCAGTTTTCTCGCATAATAACCATAATTAATTATTCAAGAAATAATTAACTGAATGAATGATCTGAAATTTTGTACACAATTCATTGATCCAGACTTACATAGAATAGTTCATAAATATCGAAAAAATATTTCCTGACCTGTCTTGTCAACAAAAAAAAAAAAAAAACACACTGGAGTCCCTTTAAGTAATGCACATTTAAGGATTATTACATTTTGATTACAAAAACAACAACAGAAAATTCCTGGAAATTAAATAAACAAAATTAATATTCATAAATTTATGTCTTTATGGTTGCCAATTTTTCTAATGGTGGAAAGTTACTGGTGGAATACTTCATATGGCACCACCGCTACATAGAACTATTGACCTTCAGTAAAGAATAGCTCTAAGTATTTCATATATCTCATTGAACAAAATAACACTGATTTGCATCTTACTTAATCAGATTGATGTCTTTATTGATATAAAGATATATAATTATTACATGCTTTTCGGTGGTTTATAGAAATATATCAGTGATTTAAAACTGGTAATTTCACTGTTTGAAACAGTGAAATTACCACTTTGATAATTTCACTGTTTTGAATTTAAGCCCCTTACGTTGTTTCAGTGAAATACCAGCGTGCACAGAACTGGGTACCAACTTAATGACGTGACGTCATAAATGACGTCACGTTTTATTATTATTTGGCGCGCTTTTCATTCAGTATTAGGTTTAATGTCTTTTTAAAACGTTTCTTTGCATATAATAAAAAGAAAATTTGTTTAGTTTACTGTAAGATCGAAATATATTTCACCTTGTGAACACCAAAAGTTCATATTTCACTCGTGGCTGTGCCACTCGTGAAATATACCTTTTGGTGCTCACTCGGTGAAATATATTCCGATCTTACACTGAACTAAACAAATATCCTCTATATCTTTGTTATAAACCAACACATAAGAAAATTTGAGTCTAGGGAAATCGTCTTTGTGGCAGGAGAACAATTCTACTTAACTGAAATACATTTCTTTCCGAATTGTTTGTGTATTGATATTTTCATTTATTTTGTAAAACCTTGTCAGTTGTGCTCAATAGACAGTAGACATCAATTGTTTGAATTAGTTTTCTTCATTGATTATAACAAAATGGTTGAGAACTGAACCCTATATTGTCTATAGGAGATAGACAAGGCTTGCAAAAAATCATGAAACATACAAGTACTTTAACAGAATCAACTGGCTCCAAAACACCATTGTAAGCAGTTAATATTTTATTTCATTAAACTAGAGTAAAAAATGTACAAGAATAATGGGTAATTTTTAGAGCACATATTCTTGCATAGCAGACTGGCGTTTCCATGTGGCAAAGGGGGTGCCAGAGGAGGCGCATGCCAAACAACAAAGTCATTTAAGCGCACTTTATGAATGCAACGCGTTAAACTGATGTTGTTTTAGAAGGGAAAATATGTGCTTAGGATGACATCATTTTGCCGTTGTTATTTAAGTTGTAAATTCATACGCTATTGTCAGAAAATAGTTATGGATGAAATGACTTTAATTTCCATGAACATATATCATATTGAGGTAAACCATTTTAAATATGAAATAATATGGCAGAATATGCAAGAAAAAATATCTGACACATGTTTGCGGTTAGGATCGGAATATATGTCCCTAGGGAACCCGCCCATGTGCGGGTCCTTGCAGGACGAATATTCCGGTACGAACCGCAACATATGACAGATATTATTACTCTTCTTTGAATTTGTAACATTTGAAAAAAAACCGACACATGTATTTAGTAAGTGAAGACTCCTTAGTTATTAAAATTCCTTGTATGTTATATCAGTACATGTATATAATTACCAGTTTCTCTGCTAGTAACCGACTTCTGATCCCACATGAATCTGGAGTGAGAGACCAATGACCATAATGTTTCCGGTTTTACTGGTGTAGGCAGACAGTAGGTGCCCCTGTGTGCATTTTTTCAGGCACAAGCGGACAACCGTTTGGAACCAACAACATCTCATTAGCTAGCTGGATTCTCCCTCATATTATATTAATGAATTCAAAGTTCCAGTGACAGGATTTGAACCCACAGTGTTCAGGAGAAACTTGTATGATGTCAACTACTAAAACCTCTCTGCAATGTATGTTATGACTTATCCTACTAGTAAAGAATAGGAAAGACATAAAACACTTAATCAGTCACATGAAGAACTGAAATGGCTTAAATCTTTTAAATCCTATAAGGTAATAACCTTTAGTTAGGGAACAGTTTAACAGTGATGAAAACCAAAGAGACATTAATTGTTCAAATGGAATTAACTGTTCTTTCATAAATTTTCTCTGTCTCTTGTTATACCTCGCCAGTAATTTGAATGCCAAATTATATGAAATTCTTGATGGCTAAAATACCATCTGCTGAAGATAATAATATAGCTTCACCTTTGGTAAATTACTATGGTCAGACAAAACAAAATACTGAATTATTTCTAACAGGAATTTCCTGTACTGTCTTAGACCAATATCATTGTGTCACATGCAATAGTTCAGACAAGTGAATAACATTATATACACAACCTCTGCTCAGCAACACTCCATGAGAGACAAAAATTTTGATTGTTGAGTAAAGGTGATGCTCAAAAGAGTTAAAAAAATTTGTTTTTGAATTGTTACTTTGGGAAGAAATGATACTGGTTGTTGTACTCTATGGATGGCTACTCTGCCGAAGTGGCACTGTTTTTTGTGTACGATAATGAATAACTTTTTTTTTCCTAAAAATTTCATTATAAATATCCTATTTAAGTTTGTGTAGCACATTAAACAAACAATATTAGTAATTCCTGGAACAACAATGTTCATGATTAAATGCCATATAAAAACCCTTAATCAACCTAACTAACTATTTAGTTTCATTTTGATGAAACCCTTATATTTTAGATCATGATAACAAGGTATCAAATTAAATAACTTTATTTTTTCAGTCACAAGGCTCGCTTCAACTTTTTGCCTACAAGTGGTGTTCCGTTTAGTGTCCAGCTGCGCTCCTTGCCGGTGGTCCTGTGTTGAGGGGTGCTTTCATTGAATGCCGCCTTTCCTTGTTGATCTTGTTTTTCATATTTTCTCAAAGGCACTTTCTAGCCTAATGGACCTAATTTGTGCGAGTACTGTAACCCCAAATATTAATCTGATTCCATTTCTGTGTTAAAAGTAGTATGTTTTCATAAAACATCTTTTAGAAATTTTAACATAGAATTCCGTAATTTTTTTTTACAATTTACTTGCTCCACTTTCTTGATGCATTCTATAAGATTTCTTTTCTGAATTCCTTTGGGCTTATTTTTGTTATTCTTGTTTTCCATTTACAGCCCTGAATATCTATTGCATTACTAGTCTTGATAGTTAAAATAATTTAAAATGATTTTTTCTTTCCTAAGACATATTTCTCATAATAAAATAGAATAGCAGAACACCTTACTGAACGCTAAAGTGCCTATGGCAAACGATTCAAAATCGACCTAAATGTTTAAAGTGTTCCATAACGTGAAATAATTGTTTATGCTAACAAAATTTATTCAAAACATTCATTTGACATAATGTATTTCTTTACAAAATAATAAAAAGTCAAGTTAATGAAGTAACATTACACTGAATCACATTGACGTTTTTTGTCAAACTATAATAATCCCTAATGAGAAGGACAATTATTATCTGATTATTAGAAAATAATTGTTTTATTTCCCATCATCCTCCAAGGTCTTGATGTTTTTTATATCTAGATGACAAAGCATCTCTACTAATTGTTTCATTTTGTTTTTTGTCAATTGGAAACAAAGCATTTTAATAATCTGACTGCATTTTTTGTACTAATAATATATATGATGGTGTCCCTAACATAATGTTCAAAGCAAATTCAAAATTCACATTATTCTCCTATCAAACAAACAGGGATGTCAGTCAAGTGCACTTTATATTACAGGACAGCCAAAAGAATGTTTACACTTAATGTGACATCACATGTGGCATCAATGACCAAATAACATCACCACTCAATGTAGTTCAATATATCTTATATCCAATTTCTCTTTATTAATTTTTCTTGCACATTATGCATGATAATGCCAAATTTATTGTTCCAATGCTTTGCATATTACCTCTGTTATTTTTGTGCATTAAGACTGCATTTAACTTGAACTGTGCAACCTTTTTTCTCTTCTTAGCATAGAAATGAATCTGATATTTACTCTTTGATTATATTTTTTTTACTTTTGAGGGATATGCAAATATGCACATAACTTCAGTCTTACTGACTCTGGCAATTAACTAAATATCAGCAATTTTTAAAACAAGACACTGAATTAATGAATAAAAAAATCATTCAAAATTTAAAGCAGGGCTCATTATACAAAATCAGCTTGGTAAGGGTAAAAATTAAGGTCAAAAAAATCATTCTACATATAAATTTAAAGCTGCATGCCTCCAGATGAACCAAAATTTTCAAGAAAATCAATTAAGGATTGATTTGGCAGTATTTATCACTTTATTTCTACTCTGTGACTTACACAGTAAGGGCTGTTTTTGCATGTTTTGACCTCTTTTTTTGGTAAATTGTGTGGATTGCAAGTTCTGATTGCAATGTGTAAATTACTTTCTTTGTTCCATTCACCATAATTTACTTTCAAATATATTTTTCATAAAAATTAGCATGAATCTGGAGACATGCTGCTATAAATTTAATTATTATAATGAAAAAATGTAGTTTTGTCTTACGCTTAATTATAACTTATCATTTTCTTCTCATCCTCACATTGAAAATAAGTCAAAAGGTTTTAAAACATTAAAATGATAATGAGTATAACAGAGAGCATTAAGTGGCATGAGTAATCTATAAATTACCCATTATTCTGGTACAATGTTTACCCCACTTCAAACAAACAGTTTTCCTAAAAATGTAATAAACTACAATTTTGACTGCTAACAAAGGTGTTTTGGAGCCAGTTGATTCTGTTAACCAGGTATGGTTAATTCTCTTGCAAGTCTTGTAGATCTCAAAGCAAAGGATGTTCAATATTACCAATGAAAAACTTGTTCAAACAATTGATATCTACTGTAAGACAAGGTATATAATTCACAAAGATATAATATATATAATAAATGTACAGTATACACAATCATCATCAAAGACAAAAACCAAAAATCACTCATACTTTCCAAGAAGTTTAACTCAGAGACGGTTATGTCTAGAGTCCTCTGATAGGTTTAGTCCTCCCTTTAAGCAGTACAGATTTTTCTGTTCTTTATTTTATCCTCCAACACTGCCACTGATAAATTATGCAAAAAAGTTTGTTTTCACCATTTTTCTTGGGGTTTTTTTTCTATGCCAATTTCAACAGATTTTTGAACATATCTCTGCAAGTCAGTCCACCTAACCAGCTTTCCTGGATTATTATAACTAACTAGTAATAACAAATTTCTACAAAAGTTTCTGACTACTAACCCCACATGAATACCGAATCAGTGGTGACAGACAAAGGGCCATTTAGATCTATCATCACTGAGAAATTTCAACTTGCCAGTCACAGGATCAAACCAAGTTGGCTGTTATGGTTGGCTAGTTTTGGCACATAGTCCTGATAATGACTTACTATACACTTAAACTCAGACATGCTCATTTTATGTATTTATGTTTTTTCATCTTTACTTTAAAGAAGTCAGATGAGTTACAGTAACAGTACTGTAGTAATGAAAATACCATCTTAAAACAATTAGCCCAATTTAACGGTTGCAAAAGGAAGCCCTTGACATTTCACCATTTTACAGCCACACTGTTTCTTCTTAATAAAAACCCCATGTTTAAATGATCATGTTAACAAGAAATTAAATAAAAAAGCTACACTGTCCAGACACAAAGCTCACTTCTACCACTCACACTGGCACTTAAAGACCTAATTGGTCTAATTAGTGGCAGCAAACACCAGTGTAGTGAACTCTTGAAATCTTATTTCACTGTAAAAATATACATCAAGCAAAACTTTATAACCAAACTGAAACCAAACTCTTTGTAATATTGAACAGGATCTGCATTATTTCTGTTCAAGGACACAGTAATTGTTCCTCCTTCATATAAAAATAATGATGAAAAAAATCATAAGAAATATAAAATCATGAGTATATGATACAATGAAAATACCTGGATATTATTGTAACTTATTAAAGTGATAATGGTATCTTAAAACTGTTATTAAACCAGTTAAAAATTGTAATATCACTTCAGAAACTCTTAAAACCATCTCAATTTAATACACATATTGCTAAAGCTTGCTGAATCTTCTACATTAAATAGACAAGTATGAAGCTAAATTAAAGTGTTTGTCAAAAGTTGCTTACAGATAACAGAAGCCAAATTTCTCATCAGATATAACTCTCACAATCACAGGGCAATTTGGTTGACTCATCTTCTATTAAATCCCCAAGCTTTTTAGCCCTTCTGACAATATTATAACCTTAATAACATTTTATTCTACATTCTTGCAAGCACTATTAAATAAGCTTCTAGAAGTAATATAGTTTTAATCTTTGTTACTTAACACTTCTTGCAAGCATTTTAAGCTTCTTACAGTAATGTAAATGTAAAAAAGAGTCTTCTTGCAATATTTCTATCAGTTTTCAGTAGCCAAATGTTAAACATTGTAATGATGTCTTCTTGCAAGCATTTTCAGCTTCAAGCAGTAGTTGAGTAAGGACTAAGGTAAGTTGTTAAATAATGTCTTTTGCAAGACTTTTTATACATGTACCTTGTTAATCATTGTATTATTACTTCTTGCAAGCATTTTAAACTTCTACAGTTAACTTGTTAACCATTGTATTCTGTCTTCTTGCAAGCACTTTAAGCTTCTAGCAGTAAACTTGTTAACCATTGTATTCCGTCTTCTTACTAGCATTGTAACCTTTGTTTAGAACAACAAATAGGAGACAGTTCTGGGCTAAGACACTCTAGTCAAGTTATAATTAAGTATATATAATGGGTAAACCTTTTGCAGCAATTCCTTGTTTTCTGTTATTATAATGCCTTCATTTTGACACTAATGAAAATGCCACTTTTCCCATCTCATGCTGTGCATATTTTCAAGCATTCTTACAGAGATTTTACTATACTGGAATTTCTGAGCAAACATGTTAAGTACAAAGGTAAAGGACACCAACAGCTTTACTGACAACTGGTGACTGGCAAGGCATATCTTTCTTACATGTTTTACTCCATTTCTGACATAAATTATAGAAAATTTGACAAGCAAACTGTTGTTTCAGTTTTGAAAAAAATAATAATAAAGCATTGATAGAAATAAGTGAGTTGTACATAAATAATCTAGTCTAATTGGTTGTTGAAACATATCTAAATTTACATGGAATTGTGTTTACATACATAAGAAAGAGACATAAACAGAATTTATATGAAACAAGATAACAAGCACATTGAAAATGTTATAATGCAGCAGTTCAACATATTTAGGTAACCAATGAAATCGCAAACTATTTTCACATACTTTGTATGCATTTCATCCATAACCTGCTGGAACAGAAACTGACTAGCTAAAACTAAAGGTTTGAGCCCTAATCTGGTCATGACCATGTTTCTTCATATGACATCAGTACTGGTTAATTCCAGGAAGCGGATATGAAAGTGATTAAAATTAAGCTGCAAGATCTTGTTTTGCAATCAAGCTTAAATAAATGTTTAAACCAATCTGCTACATATTTTTTACACATTATTTATCTTTATCTTGTTCCAATTCGACAAGCCCTTAGGAAGACACCAACTCTAATAAATGTTCTGACTAAAAGGGGTGTTCACAAGTTATTAAATCACACTGAACCTGCCTACATATCATGAAATATGCAAAGTGCAATTTACACCAAAAGCCAGAAAGATCATAAAAAAATTATACCATGTCAGTAGATCTTTGATATAACTACAGAATGATAATTCAAAACATGCTGTGAATTTGTGTTAATGAGATTATTATATAATTTGCAATCAAAAGATGCTCTACTTAACTTAATGATATGGGAAAATACAAGAACAGAAAGTTCTTCAAAGCATATATAATCCTATGATACCATAAAAAAATAAAATCAAAGTGAAGACTGTGCTATATATTTTATGATAAAAAGCAGAAATTTGAAACTTTTAGAAATTAAGAAGTATGAGAAACATTCAAAACTGCACATAAAGAGAGGAAAAATAGATTAATCATCAGTTTATTTAGTTACTTATTAAATATAAAAAACTATTTTGCCACTAGTAAATAACCCACTTAGTTTTTTACCAAATTCTATACTTTTGATACAGTTGATGACTAATTTTTGAGATATCATGATAAAATTGTAAAGGCACCGTACTTTTAATACAGTTGATGACTAATTTTTGAGATATCATGATAAAATTGTAATTGTAACATGGCAGTTGATATGGAACAGTATACAGTCAGGTCAGACTGCACGGCTGTACAAGCTGGCCTGGCTCTATACTGGTGGCAAAGGCTGATCCCTTTCAGTTTCAGTTTGGTACCATTAAATTTTCAATTGATAAGCCCAAAATTTTTATCTCAACTACTAAAGAATACCAGCTAATGATATACTTCGAAATAGGCCTTGACATTAGTTCTTGTTAACCTTCATGTAACCTCAAATTATCTTATTTGAATTAAGCGTTTGCTTCCATTACTTATAATTATGGTGTAAACAGCGAGTTGTTTGATTTTTTTACAATCCTATTGGAAATGACTTAATTGAAAGTAGATGTAACCAGAGTTCAAAACCATAAAAAAACGTTTTTTTATTTGTCTATATAAATGGAACAATAATTATGGGTACCACTATTCATGTGAAGAGTAATTTGAATGCCAAAGTAGATGAAATTCTTGAAGGCTAAAATACCATTTGCCTGACTCTGATGACATAGCTTCACCTAAAGAAAATTACTATGGTCAGACAGTAACAAAATACTGAATTATTTCTAACAGCAATTTCTTGATATTGTTGGCTGTCACAGATCAATGACTCAGCAAATAAATATTTCAAAGAAGTGGATTTGCCAGAAACATTTTTTTTTTCTTCAGTAATTGTTGGGCATTCCAAAAAGTACAAATTGTCCCTGTTAAATGCCTTGGAATGCAGGGGCTTTGGTTATAATTGTCAAGTGCATTAAGCAAAAATTGTGACAAATCAATTAAGTATCAGGGATAACTAATGTGAAAATATCTTTTAAAATCCTTACAATATTTTCTTTGAGTAATGGACCTTATATCTAAAATCCTTTAGTTTTTAAATTGTAAACATGAGGAATTTTAGTATCAAAAATGCTAAAATTTATTAACCTGAATGCCATAAAGTCATGCCACACTGCAAGGACATATTGCAGTGGCATACTTACATTTGTTCATATCAATGGGCTTAATTATCATAGAATATACTGCCAATATGATATGGCAAGTGATGATAATGCATCAATAACACCTTGAAAATGCTTCATTAAAATGCTCAATACACCTTTCAGTGCCATGCAACAAACGAAAGAAAAAATATACTATAACAACAATTAAAGCGTTCTCAATCTTCCGTTATTTCAAATTTCATGCCAAAACCTAATCAAGACTCTGGCAGGAGACACAACTACAGGGCAATAATAAATACCTGTATATTCTAGTTCAAAGATCATGATGAACCTGTGAGTTATGGAGATTATCAAAATGAATGTTTCTATTATCAGTGCATTATCTTTACTTTACATAACCCAGGTGCCAAAGGTAATCCCATTGTTCTTGTCTCAGTAAGATAAAGTTTTCTGATATTATAACAACTAACAAGTAGTAAAAATCTCAGAGATAACAAAAACAAAGTATCATCTGCCTTATTACCTGATGAAATAATATATAAATGATGCTATATCAAACATTAATATATTTATAAGTGTTCTCCTAATCATACTTCAATCCCTGCAGCTTAAATTTACAATTATCAGAGATATTCTTATCTAAAAAAAACAAAAACAAAAAAAACATTATCTGACATGTTAAGTTCTTCTACTTTTTTGCAGTATCTTTCCCCTAAATATTTCCTATTTGCTTACACTTCAGTCCTCCTGGCACCAAACAGCAAACAAATTTAAAGAATCCAGCACCATATGGCCCATACAAAATATCAATTTAGCACCATAAAGCCTCTGCATTTTATTGATTAAACATCATATAGTCAAGATCCAGGCATCGATTTGAGATCGTCCAAACTTATAAGCGTCTCTTATCAAATTAAGAAACAAATATACTGGGAAAAACAGCTAGGGAAAATATACATTATAAAACAGCAATAAGTCTACGATGTATAAGCTTTCTGATTTACCATTAATGGAAATTAACAGCTCTGCAAACTGTAAGTGCAAGGAAATCCCGTGCAGCAACAAAACCACTACTTATCCTGATACAGAACATACAACATAACTTAACTGACATTACTTCTTAAATGGGAGGTATTCAAATCCATGAAATTATTTTTGAGTTTATGAAAGAAAGGTAAAAATTTAAATGTGTTCGACTTTCATGAACTTTCATGGGCATTCTAAGTTTATAGTGAATGTTTGTTCAAGAAGGGCAAAACTAATAACATTGTGTTAGTTCTTAAGTTATACATGTACATACAAGGCATATTTTGTACTTCATGAATGTTCATGAAAAGTTCATGAACTAAATGTTCACAGGGGTACAGTAACAATACACAACAAATGCAAGGAAAACCAGAAATACAAAATACAGAAACCACATCAATTATTATAGTATCTGGAATGCAGAGAAGAAATTCAGAAGCAAAATACCTAAATAATCATGTACCATTAGAAATAGGAGAAAATAGATAGATCAACATTCTGTATCAAGGCTTATCAGTAGCTGCCCTGTACATGTCATATTGTATTAGTAACAATAGATCCTGAAAACTAAAACAAGCGCACCTTTCCAAACAAACATACTGGTTTATGATTATAGTACTCATCACACAATGCATGTATTTTTGTTGTTGGGAAATATTATTAATTTTTCTTTTAATGTAATAAACTGCAATAAATGTTTTATAAACATTAAAAAAAATGTAAATAATGATTACTGAGATCAAAGGAAAACATTTTTTTCCATTTCTGTAAAATGCTTAACACACTACAGTTCTTGTATAAATGACCTGTGCAAACAGTGAAAGGAAACACGTAAGAACTAATAGTATCCCTGTTGAAGAAAAAAATGAAAAACATGCCAAAAGTCCAGGAAAAAGTTAATTATGCATTTTCTTTGTAAAATGTTTTTTTCTTGCCAAGTGTGTATTATAAATGTTGGGTTTGTGTGCTCTGAAGAACAGGTTCTTCCATATTAAACAGAATATGTGTATTTTAGCATAAGTTATGCCCAAGCATGCCACTGGTTTTTGTTTTAATGAAATTACTGTAAAAAAATTCTTGTCAATGGTCAGCATATACTTGAATCTTTTGACTGAGTGCAGATTTATAATATACAGTAACATATATGAATCATAACCTTATTGTCTTTATCTTTATTTATACTTCACAGATATAGTAAGTGATTTATCATTTAAAAACAGGCCACACCGTAAATTTATGTGAAATGTCAACTTCAAAAAGTCTGCACAAATTAGCATCTTTTTAGCAAAATGTAAAAAAAAAATTATAAAAAAATCACGCAGAAATCTTTTGAATGAATGAAAGGAAGAACAGCTAATCTCAAAATTATACAAAAAGATATATCATTGCTTCCTTAAGTGTAAAAAAACAAAACAAACAAAAAAATTGAACCATTATTCATATAGCACTTCCACATCAATACAAAAACAGCACCACCTTATTGTCCTTAAGTTGTAAGACAACCAGAGAATCAATACAGCTATATCAAAATCATGTACAATGTACCAGCGTTTTTTTCCTAAAGGGAAATAATAAATATTGATCTGGAAAAGAATTTATCTAACTAAATTCAAGAACTTTAAACGTTTTCTCCCTGAAAAAGGAATTAAATTAAAATATATTCTGTAGAGTTTTGATTGCACAAAGAAGAAGACGCAGACTTCTGCTGACAATGAAATAATTATCAAGTTGAAAAGAAGAGTTAGGACGGTCTTTACATCGCAGTGACACCTACTAAACTTGAAATTCTTTTTTTTTACTGGATCCAATTTTAAGTATTTACTATAATAATTCTAATAGAGAAATAAAATGAGAAACAACATAGATTCCTTTTCTATAAAAGCTTTGTAGAGGAAGATTACAATATATTACACCCTATCTATGACTGATGGAAAAGCTGGGAAACAAAATATATATAATATATTCAACAATAGCATGGCACTTAAAGAAAACATTTAACAACAAAACAACTGAAATTGATGTAAAAAAGGAAAGTTCAATGTTTAAAATGATGAATGAGGTGATAACAGACAAAACTGCAATCAATTTCTACTCCACTACACCCCATGACTTTGTTGCTGGAAATGTAAAGTGCTCATAAATCAAATTGTGCAACGGAAAAATAAAACAAAATAGAAAATACAGTCTGAACTGGTGATTGTTTTATCCTGTGCAGTTAGACAATTAAATAAGGGAAAGAATTATGTTTGTTTGTTTTAAGTTTTACGTCACATCGACACAGTATAGGTCATATCGCGATGTTCCAGCTTTACTGGTGGAGGAAGACCTCAGGTGCCCTTCCGTGCATTATTTCAGGCACAAACGGATACCCGAGTAGAACCACCGGAGTTACATAAGCTAGCTGGATAGCTTCCTCACATGAAAGAATTCAAGTGTCCCTGTGGGGATTCAAACCCACAGCGGTGAGGGGCAAGTGGCTTGAAGTCAACGACCTAAACCACTCGGCCACGGACGCCCCTAAGGGAAAGAATAATAAAACTTCATCTGGAACAAAATATTAACAGTGTGTCCAATTTTTTGTGAAACTGTTACCTACTACAAATGAATAAAATATTTAAAAGATTATATAAAAGATTATTATACAAAAAGATATAGTCTATGTATACTTCTTGCCTACAAAATGAACTCTAAAACTCATAAATGCACTGATATATATAACAAAACTTAGAGCATGGCTCTTCAATGCCCTGGGCTGTGTGTTTCAACCTTCCTGTCTTTACTGTGCACTGCCGTGCCAAATGTTTTGACAGAAAAATGAAATGGTTGTGGATATTTCCAACATATAGAGTTGATGCCTTTAACAGGGATTCTATAAAATAGACTATTTAGGGGGGGAAGGGGGGGGGGCAGTTGGAACAGGAGGAGGTCAAGATGACAAATGACTGCAGCATCATAAATACATGTATATCATTTCTTAAAAATTTAAGAACATTTGAAAAATGACACAAAACTTGTTCTTTCAATTTCATGTAGTTTAATTTCTTTCTATTTACTGTATTTTATTTAAACGCCCTCAGGATATGATACATCTTGCACTGCAATTCATCGAAAGGCATGATAGTATCAACTTGAAGACTCAATCAGATGAATACTGTATAAATAATACATCTGTCAGAATGTTATGTATTTTTGTAGTGTAATCATATTATATTTTTTGATATAGAATTCTACTTAAGCCATTGCCAAGGAGCATGGCCTGTCATTATGGCTCAATGCTCAAGCTCCATCAAACCAATCATTAAGCATTTTCAATGTTTGCTGCACTGGATGAACCTTACTATTTCATCTCAATGATAACAAGATTACTATAACACCACCTTGTTTGTAGAATTGATTATTATAATTATTATTATGAAGGGTTATTTGGCACCTGAGTATTACACCTGCTATTTCCTTGTTACATGGTCACCCTGATTAGTCACATCACATATCTACACTTGTACTCTATACAACCTCTTGTTACAATAAGTTACCATCATTGTTACATGTTTCCATGGTAACTAATTACGTTATTGTTATATTTTCTAAGAAATCATTAAAGCTACATGATGTCTCTGACATTTAAGACACCAGCGGGCTGGAAACATTCTTAACTAAGTGAATGATTGTTTTTTAATGTCGCCCATACTGTGAATTTTCATTTATCACAAAAGTAAATCAAAGGACATCTCTGTTATCAAATCACAGGGTTTAACTAACAAAGTCCCTAATACTAGCAATAATAGGAAAACAATTCAAGAACATCAGATAGGTTAACAGATCATAGCAAAACGTTCAGAGTAACATATCATTCCAGAATTAGTTGTCATTTATTAAACATAAAAAAAGTGAAGGCAAAGTCACAAAATAATTTTTAGGTTTTGTTCACAACTTAATGCTAATGATGATTTCACTATTGAACATGTAAAAACAAAATAAATGTGTATAATGTTCAAGATCTTAACAACAATATAGAAAGGAGAAATATTACTTTTTTTAAGAAATAATTATGGTATTAGTATTATGGGAAGAAAAAATCAATGTTTCATTGTGAACTAATGAATGTTTGTTCTTGGTAATTCTCTTGACTTTTATCTTAAAAAGCTCCCTGTAAATTCTTAATTAACTCGCGTGACAATTCAACATAAAAGTCACACATGATGATGTAAAGTAAACCCTCAACAGAAGTTTGTTACTAAGAACAAACCTAGAATTACAATAAACAAAGTTGGGATTTTTTTAAGTCGTAAATATTCCATGATAGTTAAAAAAAATTATCTATAACACCTATAATTTAAAATCAACATACAATATGACAATCATATACACAAGTAATCAAATAACAATCCAATTTTATCATTTACCTATGGTTCATGCTAAATCTATCAAAGATTTGTAAAAGTAAAAAATACTATCTGTAAATAGAATCTACTTGTAAATGTGTTAAACTTACCTGTGTTTCTTGGAAGATGATTAAAAAGTTTATATATCCTTCAAAAGTTTAAACCAACCTCTTTTCTTCATAAAGCAATAAAATGTAATGCAACACTTTTAATTCACTAAATCAACACACACACACATACACAACTGTATTAAGTTAGAGACAAAGTCTCCTGTCTTTTTTTCAAATCCAAGTTGTCACAGCATAGGAAAACAACAAAAAGAATACAAAAACACAACTTTAAAATAATCTCAAAGCTTTGTTTTAAAGTTTAATTACTGAACAAAGAGAGTTCAATTTAATCCACAGAGAGTAATAACAGGGTGAACTCTGCAATACAGTTGAGGATACAGTGTGGCTGATTAGAGCGCTCAGTATTACCATGATACTGGGGATAAAACTGCTACATGTAAACACACTGTGTTAGCCGCAGAAAGCACAGTGTGACTGGGGCGGGTGGACTGCCTTATCCACTTGTTTATTATTGGAATTATTGATTTCTCTGAAGCTTGCTGGACTGAAATTTAAGCTCCTGTCTATATAAAATCTCTGATAAAATATGACATATTCTCATGCATTATAATTATTGAAGATACAAAAAGAATAAATAGTAATTTCAGGAAAAAGTCAATAATTCAATAATAATGCATTAAGTTTTGTAGATACTGCATGTTATGTATGTATTATTTCTATTAAATTAGATTTATAGTGAATTGAAAATCGATCTTGATCTGAAGGAATTTTCATGTATCATTATTCTGTGATCAAGAAAAAATTGTAATGTTATAAGTGACCAAAAAAAGTTGAAAACATGAATAATGCATTTACATGTATCAATTGGATAATTTTAAAAGATGTTATCTTTTTGTGTAATTGTTGCTGTTGATCTCTATAAATTGATTTATTTACCTGCTATCTAAAGTACAACTACCATAGCATTAGCATCTGCCTCAATTATCTGTAATTATCACAAATTATCACCAATTATCATGTCATTTACATTATTTATCTGCTCCAGATCTTCTTCAATACAGTTATACAGCACAGCTAAGAGACTTGTAAATAGACTCAAGTTTTTGTCTTGAGCTAGCCATTGTTTTCCATTGGATTATCTGGGGAAAATTCAATTAAGTTTTCTGGAAAGCTGTAATAAATCTTCGCCAATCAATCTGGATTCATTTAGTGCCCAAGATATTGATAAAATGGTTTCAAGTTTCCAGGGTACGGTAATTAATTACAGGAACAGCCAGACTATGTTCTTACTTAAAGGGCTGTAAATATCTGCAGCATGACCTCAAAACACTTAACACTGAAACACTCTACCAGCTGTATCACTATTTTTTATTGTTTTTTTTTTGGTTTTTTTTTGCTTCATGGTCTCAAATTCAGCACAAAAAAAAATTCTTGAATTACTGCAGAGATCCCTGACCCAGCAAGGTGACAAACATAAATTAGCCACAGCAATGCCAGTTTTTGAGATTTTATTTTTGAAAATTTCTATTATTACTTAAAAAAATACAGAGATTTTCCTGCAAAAATGTGTATTAAAGACAGATTATTAAATTAATTTTATTACTGACATGCAGAAATGCCCTCCAACAGCTCAATATCTTATAATGGAACTTGTCTAGAAAGACCAATCTTACACAATGGTAATTGCTTGCATGTAGTCTTTCAAAATAGGTTGTTTTTAAATATAAATGATTAGTTACAAAAACAACAAAAAACATTATCAATGATACCTTTTCTACGTAATGTTTGGCCTTTCATACAGGTTTTACTATATTTATAAACTCTATAAAAGTTTACCATTGCAAACACATCTATTCAAGATATTGAAATATATTCGACTGTTTTGAAAACATATTTTTATGGAAAAAGAAATATTTTTGATATATTTTCAGTGATTGTGTAGCGTGCATGAAAAGTACTGCTTCATACAAAGGGAGACAAAAAATGTTATTCTACATTCTTAGTTTAGTGTTTTCGACAGATGATTATGTTAATCATTGGAAACGGCCACAAAACTTTCAGTTAATTCTCCATGTTAATTGTTTTGTCAAACACATTATCTTAATTACAAAAAAACGAAATATAATGGAGCAACTTTTCCTCTTCTTAAAATAATTAAATATTGTTATTCTCCTGTGTTTTTACACAAACATCAATAAGAGAGAAAAAAGTCAAAATTGAGAAAAAAAATTCTAAATTTTTTGTTCAGCTTAAACTCTTTGTTTCTACAAATATCTTTAAACAGATTCAAGTAACTAAACTTCTTATAACAAGAGCCAGTTGAACCGGCGGATGCTCCCCGACTAGGTTTTGGACACAGAAAAGTATATCTTTTGTAGTTTCAGAGTTATGTCCCAGACAAAGTTCAAAGTGTGATAATTCCAAACTTAGGCAATGCAGAGTTACTGTTCTTTGCACTGCACTTCTACTCAATTAGATCTATCTACCAACTTGCTTGCAAACGTCGTCTCAATATGGTGATCATTTCTGTGAAATAGTTGTTAAATCTGACTTCAAATAACGAAGTTATGGACCAGACACAATTTTCCTTCAAGGTCATGCTGTGACCTTGACCTTCAAGGTAGCGACCAAAATGTTGCGTGTGACATGTCGTCTCAATATGGTGATCATTTCTGTGAAATAGTTGTCAAATCGGACTTCAAATAACGAAGTTATTGGCCAGTCATGATTTTGCTTCAAGGTCATGCTGTGACCTTGACCTTTAAGGTAGCGACCCAAATGTTGCACGCGACATGTGGTCTCAATATGGTGAACATTTCTGTGAATTAGTTGTAAAATTCGACTTCAAATAACAAAGTTATGGGCCAGACACAAATTTGGGACGTACGTATGGACAACCCGGCGACTATATGCTTCTCCGAAATTTTTCGGTGAGCATAATAATTCATGATACATGACAGTAGCTTTCAATGTTTTATATCACATACATACCAAATAATTAAAGGAATAAAAATAGTTAAATAAATCATTTATAACAAAATAAAGCTATGTTTTCTTAGTTTTAAAACTGCTTCTGAACTCATATAAATTTACAAACACCATTCTTGTTGCTTTTTTTTCTAATTGTTCAGTTTTAAGGAACTGCACCACAGTCAAAAAGCATAAGATGTGGGTTTCTTACATATATCAACTGGTGCACATAAAACAAAAAGATGCCAAGAGATATCAAAGAAACATACCCTGAATTATATTAAATATTGCAATATTATTCAATTCTAAAAAGCCCATTGAGTTAAAATTATTAAATTGCATTTCATTTCTGGATCATTTTTCACAATTTAAAATAATTATTTTGAATAATAGAGAGAGCGAATGATCTGAAATGGTTCACATAAGTTGTAGGTCCAGACATACAACAATAGGTCAGTAAGTTTTTAAAAAATATTTCCAGTCCCATCATGCCAAAAAATAAAACCTCAGTGGAGTCCCTTTAACCCTAACTATTTCATGTGGGATGGAGGTAGACTTTAACACTGGAACTGTTCCACCTAAGAGTAAGATGTTTCAAAATCAATTTAATAAAATTCAAACAGCCAAAACAAAAACATGTTAAACATCATTTTTTGACTTTGAAAAACACTTACCACAAACAAACTTTTCATCACAGCAACCATCTTAGCTTAGACAACACATAAAGAAAATCTGAAGAAAATAAATGTAGTAATTATTCAAAATTTCCATTTGAGCAATATATTTTTTTGTATGTGATGGCCATCTGTCAACAGCTCATACCCTTTTTAAATTTTCAAAACTTTACAGAAACACCTTGTTTTCCTGGATATTCACAGTAACAGAAGATGCATAGCCTTTATCCATTACTAGTTAAGTTTAATCAATGCTAATAAAAAGTTTGTCATATACAAGTATTTAATTTGGTTCTAGCAAAACATTTTTTTAGTGCAACTTTTAGTAATGTTGTATTACAAATTATAAAAGTGATACAAAATAGTAAATTCTTAGGTAAGGGTGGATAACACTTTTTTTTAAAAGAAAAACAAGAGGGCCAAGATGGCTGTAGATGGCTCACCTTACCCATCATACTCATCAGAGTAATTACCTAGACAAGCATTCTGACCAAGTTTCATGACAGGTGAGTCAAAAATGTGACCACTAGAGTGTTAACAAGGATTTTCCATATTTGAGCAGTGTGACCTAGTTTTTGACCCCAGGTGACCCATATTCAAACTTGATTTAGAAATCATTAAAACAAACTTTCAAACCAATTTCCAGGATATTTGGATCAAAACAGTAGCCCCTAGAGTCTGAGTGTTAACAAGATTTTTCTATTTATAGCTCCTGTGACCTAGTTTTTCATCCAAGATGACCCATGTTCAAACTCATCAGAGCAATTACCTAGACAATATCCGGACCAAGTTTGATGACAATTGAGTCAAAAATGTGACCACTAGAGTGTTAACAAGGTTTTTCCATATTTGGCAGTGTGACCTAGCTATTGACCCAAGATGACCCATATTCGAACTTGACCTAGAAATCATCGAAACACACTTTCAGACCAATTGCCAGGATATTTGGATCAAAACAGTAGCCACTTAGAGTGTTAACAATATTTTTCTTCTTTTAGCTCCTGGGACCTAGTTTTTCATCCGAGATGACCCATGTTCGAACTCATGCTAGCAATTACCTAGACAAGCATCCTGACAAAGTTTGATGATGATTGAGGCAAAAATATGACCGCTAGAGTGTTAAGTAACAAATGCGGATGGACGACTGACGTCAGACATTCAATGATCCTAAAAGCTAAACAAGAAACATGGCAATGCCATGAAACCAGGTTTTCAATTATCACCATTGTAGATAAATATGTTGTATTTGAAATACAAATACAAGCAACAAACAATGTAACTATGTGCAATGTAAAACATGAATAATGTAGGAGGAATTGCCACTGAAGAAGTGTTCACTATAATATTATGTATAAGGAAAAAAACAAAGGGCCATAATTAGGTCAAAAACTATCCAATCACAAAACCCCGACAATATGTGCCAGGGTGCTTGATGACAAAGCTTCTGTGAAAGTTTGAACAAAATCCGTTGAGAAATGTAGGACAAGTTCAGCACAGAAGAATTTGTTCACTATAATTATATTGATAATTCTGTATAATGAAAAACAAGTTACAAAGTAGACATGAAATAATATATCATATCTTTTTTAAATTACCTCCAAAGATGATATGACCTTTGACTGCCAAATCAAGTTAAAATCATGTAAACAGGATTTTCAATGTTAATGTCACTGTGACCTTGACCTTGGAGCCAGCCATGCGGAACATGCGTTCTGCACGTCATCTTGATGTGGTAAACATTTGTCTGAAGTTTCATCAAAATTCTTCAAAGGGTTGAAGAGTTACAGAGCGGACAGGATTTTCAATGTTAATGAAATCATGTAAACAGGATTTTCAATGTTAATGTCACTGTGACCTTGACCTTGGAGCCAGCCATGCGGAACATGCGTTCTGCACGTCATCTTGATGTGGTAAACATTTGTCTGAAGTTTCATCAAAATTCTTCAAAGGGTTGAAGAGTTACAGAGCGGACAGGATTTTCAATGTTAATGTCACTGTGACCTTGACCTTGGAGCCAGCCATGCGGAACATGCGTTCTGCACGTCATCTTGATGTGGTAAACATTTGTCTGAAGTTTCATCAAAATTCTTCAAAGGGTTGAAGAGTTACAGAGCGGACAGGATTTTCAATGTTAATGTCACTGTGACCTTGACCTTGGAGCCAGCCATGCGGAACATGCGTTCTGCACGTCATCTTGATGTGGTAAACATTTGTCTGAAGTTTCATCAAAATTCTTCAAAGGGTTGAAGAATTACAGAGCGGACAGGATTTTCAATGTTAATGAAATCATGTAAACAGGATTTTCAATGTTAATGTCACTGTGACCTTGACCTTGGAGCCAGCCATGCGGAACATGCGTTCTGCACGTCATCTTGATGTGGTAAACATTTGTCTGAAGTTTCATCAAAATTCTTCAAAGGGTTGAAGAGTTACAGAGCGGACAGGATTTTCAATGTTAATGTCACTGTGACCTTGACCTTGGAGCCAGCCATGCGGAACATGCGTTCTGCACGTCATCTTGATGTGGTAAACATTTGTCTGAAGTTTCATCAAAATTCTTCAAAGGGTTGAAGAGTTACAGAGCGGACAGGATTTTCAATGTTAATGAAATCATGTAAACAGGATTTTCAATGTTAATGTCACTGTGACCTTGACCTTGGAGCCAGCCATGCGGAACATGCGTTCTGCACGTCATCTTGATGTGGTAAACATTTGTCTGAAGTTTCATCAAAATTCTTCAAAGGGTTGAAGAGTTACAGAGCGGACAGGATTTTCAATGTTAATGTCACTGTGACCTTGACCTTGGAGCCAGCCATGCGGAACATGCGTTCTGCACGTCATCTTGATGTGGTAAACATTTGTCTGAAGTTTCATCAAAATTCTTCAAAGGGTTGAAGAGTTACAGAGGCGGACACAATTTCGTTTGACGCCCATCCGCCCATCCGCCCATCTGCCCATCCGCCCATCCGCCCGCCATACCCCAATCTAATAACCAGGATTTTCAAAATTGAAAACCTGGTTAATAAAGAAGAGAAAGTAATGACTAAAAGTAGTCATATCACATTTCCAGGGCTCTTGATCTCTTTTCTGTGTCAATACTAGGCACCATTTCCCTGATGGTACCCTTGTACCCTTAAACATACAAACTTCCCCTCCAATGAAAAACTAACATGAAAGTTAAGTCAGGAAGAAGTTAACTGAACTGTCTATATGCTGAATGCCAATGTAGTTTAACAATGACTGTTCAGTAAAACTACTAGACACTCACATAGTATGTATGAGCAACAAAAATTGTGCAAGTTTCTCCCTACATGGTAAAACAATGTGAATATTTCCGGTCCCAGGTAGGTACAGGTACCACTCTAGAAATTTAAACACTAAAAAATATATGTCAGATCCATAAACATTTCATAAACTCATACAATGGCAACTTAATGTTTTGATGCATACCCACTGTCATAGTAAAGTTGGCTGGCTGTATATTCCAATTACAACCCCTTGAAATTAACTGGCTTTAAAACCACAGGTTGAAGGCAAGAAAACAGGGAATTCTACATTCTGCAGTGATAAGGACTCTTTGTAAACTAAAAGTCTGCCATTACTCATCATGATGAGTGAGTGAAGCCCCTACTTGTACACAAGACATTCAAGAAAGCAAATCATTTATGACATGTGATTCATACCAGATAACTATAATCATATATTCAGCTTTCAGAAACTTCTTTCTACAGGGAAATGAAGCAAGTTATGGGAAGTAGCTCTACTTTTCTTTCTGAATTAGCAATGCAGTTTATTATAAAATGATTTTCCAGCAATATTTTTCTGATCTTTCATGAAATGAAAAACAAGATCAGAAAATGAACATGGGTGCATTATCACAAAAACATGCCTGTCAAAGAAGTATAATGGTCCTGAATTTTGCACAATTTTCCCTCTGAACTCTAAATGTCACCTTTACCTTTAAAACCCCAACTTACAAAAGCTTTGCTAAGTTATATTAAAATCCCTTTAAGGCTTAGCACTTGTATGATATAATTTGCTCCAGACAAGCATTTTCCTATGACCTTCAAATATGGTCTAAAGACTTGATTACTTTTTACTATGGTGAACATCAAGAAATACTAAAATCCCTCTATGCATAGAGAATACCCTGGAGATGAAACAGATAGCACCTGCATCAAAGGTTATAAAGAAATTCTCTGAGCTCAGACTCAGATCTCGGGTATTTGATTGGTCAGATACTGCCACAAAATGTTCACTGACCAATGAAAATCCTTATATTTGAGAAAGATCTCAGAAAAAAGTTTTATAACCTTGAGGCCTGGAGACCACAAGCAATCTCAGTCACCATATCTCTTTTCATTAAAACTGTTTAAACTTCTTTTCAATACAATTAGACCATATTTCCTTGTAACAAATATTGTTTAATTGTTGACTGTCTTAACAATAGCTTTATGATTAAATGCACTTTACCTGGATAATAAACAATGTAATAAATAAAGAAGCCACCTTATGATTACCCAATCCATTCAACATTACATCAACAATTTATATAGGCATATACATATTTATTTTATGATGTTATTTATATTAAAAAATTGCATGTAAAATTACTAAAAATATGTAATTTTACTAAAACCATGTAATCAAGATGCTACTTCCTTGTTCAAATAATGTCCACTGGCACTTAAACTTATTACAACAATTATACAATATTCCCATTTTGCAAAAATAATCACAAATGGTAAACTAGTCTACACACATTGATGGAAAATTTTGTATCAATATATCGAGAGACAAATATCAACGATATATCGATATATTGACTTTGACAGTAGATACAATTAAATACATTTTATTTAAACATGTGTCATAAATTGGGATCATGGTGTTATGCATGTTTGTATTATACATTACAAATACTACAAACTAACAGAAAGTGTTTTTTTCTGTTCTTTTTGTCACTTACATTTGAAAACTGAGTTTAAAGTTCAAGTTAGCCATGAAAACTGGAAAAAGTGACTTCTCTTATTAGGCAAAAAATAGAGTTATACAAATTTTAGCTTGTATCAATATTTAAAAATGTGTATCAATATTGTATCAGATGATGGATATCAAAATATATATAGATATTGCGATAATCAATGACAGCCCTAACAATATCTATTTATTATATAGAATAAAATGGTCAGGATTGAAGACTAGAAATATTTCTCATTAATCTGATCTGGTGAGACAAACTTAATTTGAAATACATAAAGCAGCACTTACACTAATCTCTTGGTTTTCCATTAATTATCACAGATCTGTATTACCATCAATGACCTGAAAGGAATGATGGAAAAATCATGTAACATGTTTGTCATCAAAGCAAAGGTAAAACAACACTACAATACATAATATTACAATGTATATAAAAATTAGATATGATTATCTTTCTTTAGAAATACTGATTTACTTCTCATTTATCATTCCTTGTTTTGCTAATGTATTATAATCATACAAGTTAGCTTTTGAGGGTTTTTTTCTTTCTTTCAAACTTAAAATAATTATGTTGTTTTTTTAACATTGCATGATATTACAGTAGCATATGATAAAATTATACAATAACATCATTGTAAAAAATTATGTCATTATGTATATCATTGTTGAAACACCATGACATTTCCAATACATACACAAAGCAGATATGATAACAATTATCATGATTTGTTTCACCATAATGTATAACAGAGGCAGGGCTCCAGATAATTATTTAGGGCAATGAGTATTTACTCATTGATTTTTTTGTGAATGAGTAAAACTTGAAATCTGAAATTTGGCAGGGGTATTTTTACTCCTTAAAATGTATGTAAAAGAGTAAAACATTTATTATGCTTCCATTTTTATTGCATTATCATACTTGTAATACAAGATATGTCAAAGTCATTTATTTTGCTATTTGGACTCTCTTGGTTTATAATCTTGCATTTCCAAACGGCATACGTGAGGCATGTTTCTGCTGCTCATATGTGGCAGCGCTAATTATTTCATTAATTATAACCTTCGCCGATTTTTTTCGGCTGAAAATACGAGTCAATCGTTTTAACTTTTGACAGCGACATTGTACCGGATGTTTATGAAATTGCGTTAATTCCACCACCTTACTATACATACGATGACATCCGATGATAGTCGGAACTACAGGAAGTTACCGTAAGACGTTGCAAAGCATTCATACGAAGTTAATTCCACCACCATACTATACATACGATAACAACCGATAATGGTCGGAACTACAGGAAGTTACCGGTAGACGCTTGCAAAGCATTCAGACGAAATTAAAAATAAGATAATCACTGAGTTTACTTTCGGTTACGTTTACGCGAAAGAAATGTTGCTCAATGCGTAACCTGAATTTTGTGTGCGTTTTCATATGCTCAAATTTTGTTTTGAATGCGTAAATGTGTTATTTCCATGCGTAATTTACGCGTATACGCATCTTATCTGGAGCCCTGAGAGGTCCATTAAAAACCTCTTCCCAAATAAATTTTCATTAAAATCATGCATTTACTAGCTTTTTACTTTCCCAAATTAGTTATTTTAGCAATTATTCTTCCCAAATCAAAGGGGTATTAGGCTTATTCCAAATTAAGAAATGAAAACCCTTGCAACTAGCAAAATCGTAAAACCATGATAAATAGATGCTTATAATGTTTGCAGGTTACTTTGAATTTTACAGCAAGTATTGCAATTAAAACTAATACAAAGGACATTTAAAAAAAAAATTAATCACATGCTATTCCATGAAACTAGTAAGTGTTTAAGACAACTAAATGAACAGCAGCATTACAAAAACTTCCCAGATTATTCTAAATGTTGCATAATATGATATCATAATTATTGTAAAAGGTGTCGTGTTAATGCAATAACTAATCTATCTATTCCATTATCAGCATGACAGCTATATTTATAGATTAGAAGCATTAAATATATTGATTAATTTGCATAATTAACTGAGGGGTAATCAGGACAGGTGAGGTAATAGTTTGTGAGTAATCCAGTCTGCACAAAAAAAAATTTATGGTCATAGACATTCAGGCTTTGTCCATCAAAATATCATATAGCCCAAACCAATTTTAACTGGCCCAAAAATTCTAACAAAAGTTGTGGCCAACTTACTTTAATCTGGAGAAAATAATGCAAAGTGATATCACTTGATTAACATTATTTCTGATATTCTTAGACAGGGAGTACAGTAGACTGTAACTCAAGAACTAAAGAGCGGAAAATTGTGTTGCGATGGTTTTTTTTTTTTTTTTTTTTTTAAGAAATATGTGGAAAATATATACTATGAAAGGAATGGGGTTGAATTTCAGCCCCAAATTGGCATTAAAAAGAGAACTGAATGCAGTGATTTTTAATATGTGTGCATAGAATAGAGGCTGAATATAGGCCACTCCCCAATTCACAAAACCGTCGGATATTCGCAATTTTATCATGAAAGTCACAAAAAATGTTGGTATTTTTTCCAATCAGCTCAACTATTAAATAGGGACATATGAATTTTTATGAAAAACACAATGAGCATGTTTATTATCATCTGAACAAAAAGTGGACACTTTTTATTCCCTATTTTCTATAGGGTATGGTTCTCAATTTGAAAGTGTGGACTGTTGTGGCAAATTATCAATCGTAATGAAAGTAACTGGCGCAGCAGATTTCTTCCTTTTATTTACGTATGGAGTATTTTCATAAGTCATGTGTCGTGTTTTATATATGAGCCGTGTCACGACAAAACCAACAAAAAACGCAGTCTGCTGTTCGCTATCAGTTTCTCTACTAGTTATAGAGTTGGTAAGCGAACAGCATGGATCCTGATCAGACTGCATGGATGCGCAGCCTGGTCTGGATCCCTGCTGGTCGCAAACCCATTATGTTGGTTTTGTCGTCAGGGCCAAAAAACCCTTCTTTGTAGAGGCCGAATATAGGCTGCTTCCCCAACCAAACTAGCCTCTTTTTTTCCCCAGTTTGATCCTCAAAATTCCCCAGTCTTTTTAAATTTCCCATAGAATTCAGAACAAAATTAAATGAAGGTGTTAAATTAAGGTCTTTTACTGCCTAATAAGTATTTCCCAGTGATTTTTGCTTTTCTATTTTGAAGAACTTGTTACGTCTAAGTTTGTGTTAAATTTGAGACTCCTTTTCCCAAAGTATGCCAAAATCATGCATATTTTCCCCAAGAAAAAGGCTGAGGCCCCTTCCCCAAAAATGGTGTTTTGGCCCTGGTCGTGAAACGGCTCATAATTTTGGTGCAAGATTTGGGTCGCGGAAATTGATGACAAAAATATTAGGCGGATACTGAATCAAATAAAATAGGTTACTGCGCTATTTATGAGATAAATCACAGATAAATGCTTTGTTATCAGGATGAATTATTTTACTAGTAGGCTATAAAGAGAAATTGAAATAGCATGAAATTACAGGTTTCGATCTAAATTATTTCTAATGCATTCCGTCTGCACGCTTTAGACAACTTCCGGTATCAGGACTAAAAGCTTTAACACTCGTCCTTGCCGATACGGAAAATAATATTTCATTTTCTATATCAGAGCAAGAAAACCCTATTTCCCTATTTCACAAGTACACAAGAATGTCGTCAGTTTTGAGTAAACATTTTTGAGTACACACATAGATCTCAACATTGTTGAAATTAGTTCCTGAAAATTTACTTAACATTAAACTTCATTGAAATTCTATATCGCACAACTACAAGCTACAGGGAAGGGCCCGTGATAATGTTATTAGAACTTTAAGCCCAACTCTTAATTTGTGTGATATTAGACCTGATAAGTATGCCTGTTTAATTGTACAATTTTATATTATATTGAACAAATATTAACAAACAAGCAAAGAATTATATAAAATAAGCTTGCATTCAGCGAGGTTCATAAAAGTCGTTGAAACATTTAGTTAACCTACTTCTTGAAATCATCATCATTGATTTTTAAAACAAAAACAACAATAAATTCCAAAGACAAAATGGCATCAATCTGACAGCATTGCTTCACAACCCAGTAATCTTGGCATTTTTATCATACATTTTATTTGAGCTCTTTTAATGAAGAAAACCAATATCCTGGTACCATGATAATATCGTCATAAAATTTTCTCAGAATTTCTGCACAAAATCGATCATAAAATAGCTATTACAATACAAATGAAATGGAAAATACATTGTAGCTGTAATTTTTGAACTGATAAAAAAAGTTTCCCATAATATCCATAGACATAAACACAAGAAAAAAGCCATTCAATGCTGTTTGACCAGGATCTGTTACCAGGATCTATGCTACTGGCGTCTCAGTTTTAAATGTAAATTTATATATAAATAAAAATCCCTGAAACAATGGACAATGGATAGTTTCAAGCTTTCCAGCTCATAACACAAATGTGTTGAGTAAAATTTAAATTTTTAAATTAAACAGGAACTACAATATTATGCGAAATGTTTGTGGTCAGTAAGCTGCACAACCAATAAACACAATCCGACTTATAATGTTTTGAATTGCCTATTACACTGTAATATATTATACAAGATATAAATGTAAGAATATATACATTGTATACTTATTAAGCACTTACTCCTTATTGCGATTAAAATATCTATTTAAGACAACTCTTCGGCGAATTTTCAGAAGACTGATGGTTCTATCTTTATACCAACTCTGACTTGAAAAAAATGCTTATATATTTAACCTACCTTGGCTCTTTCACGGCGTTAAAAAAGTTCTAGTGTGACTTAAAAAAACAACCAAATCAAGGAAAACCGAACACACACATATCTACATCTAAATGCAGTCATATCTTCAACAGGTGCAAGCGTGCGATTTCAAAATTATTTAATTGAACTAATTAGAGATTACATAGTACATCGAATTACATTCAAGTGATAAGACATCTGAAACTGGAATAAATCAAAATCAAGCAAAAAATGGCTTTCATTGACTGTCAAGACTCTTTCGGAAAATGAATGCAGATTCATTCGCAAAAAAAACAAAGTTTTTATTCGTTAAAGTAGACATTTTCTAAAGTGATGAAATTAAGAATGTATCACGATTTTTTTCAACAATATTACAATCATTACAATAGCAAACCAGCAAGTTTTTAAGTATCCAGGATTCATTCATAACCAAAGCTGCTTTGTTCAACCCTCAGTATAATAGTAATTGAAAAAGAGACTTTTTTTCAAAGCCATTAAAAAGCAAACGTCTTAATGTATCTCATAAAAAAGTAATTACATGTATTATAATTTAACTTTAAAAATCCTTATAGCTCAGTTTGAGACGTATCCCTTTTGTTTACAGACACTTACACGTATGGATCATGAACTTTCTTATTCATGACCTGAAATGAAATGTACGTTTAACCTGAAACATTCTTCAATATAAAACATATCTAAAATATTTCTTGGGAGACAACGTTAATCCGCATTTTTCTGATATTGTTTTAGAGGTTGTAAGGTAATCAAGCTTTGTTTCAGGAACTATTTTGTAAAGAGATAATCTTTCTTGAATTGACAAATTGTTTCTTAGTTTGGTTTAAACATATTTATTTAGGCTCGGTTGCGAAACATGCTCTTACAACTTATATTAATCACTTTCGAGTCCGCTTCCTGGAATCAACCAGTACTGGTGTCACATGAAGAAACATGGTCGTGACCCGATTATCGCTCGAACCCATGATCCCTGGGTTGAAAGGCAGACACTTTAACCACTAGGCCACCGCTCCCATGTTTCATAAGTCATAGACAGAGCAAAAAAAAGAAAAGAAAAAAAAGCAACAAACAATAACGACAACATAACCGTCATAAAGACAAACAAATAATGATGACGTCGGTTTATTTCATGATGCCTTATTGTTGACTAAAATATGCAAATTCAGTAAAGTTACACCAAGAACATTTGTTTTATAAACAAAGAAGTTTTCCTTACAGCAATGACACTCATATTACAAGATTTTACTCGAATTTCTCGCATACTTCATTATGTATATTATCAATAAGGTATATAAAATAAAATCTTATGTCAACTGAAGCATGCGATACCTTGTTATATTGACATGTCTTTATAATCTTCATACTGCCCTTTCCGTTCTTATCATTTCACTTATTACATGTCCCTTCCACCCTTTCACCGACCTTGTGCCCTCTCCCGTTTTGGGTTTCGGTGCCTACATGGTGCCCTGTTGGTGTTGCGCGGTTATATTGGAGACTGCGTTCTGTGAACGTCGCCTTGCCTTGTTGATCTGTCATATGTATTTATTGACAATGATACCTTATGTCTGTGTGTTGTATGAAGTGTGAAGTGTTTTAATATTGTTTTAATAAAAAAATAGTTAATGAGTAATTTTGAAAATTATAGTGCTTTTTGATGTGAGTTTGTCCCTTTATTCCTTATCGGTGGTTAATTTATCTGCTTTGCTGTTTTATTAAATAATATCTACTATATCACTAGATGTAGGATGTAAGCAAGCATGCAAAAAACATGAAGTTGGAGGGGCGTCCGTGGCCGAGTGGTTAAGGTCGTTGACTTCAAACCACTTGCCCCTCAACGCTGTGGGTTAAAATCCCGACAGGGACTTTGAATTCTTTCATGTGAGGAAACTATCCAGCTAACTTACGGAACGTCGGTGGTTCTACTTAGGTGCCCGTTCGTGTCTGAAATAATGCACGGAAGGGCACCTGATGTCATTTCGCGATATGACATATACTGTGTCGATGTGACGTAAAACCAAATCAATCAAACAAAACATGTAGTTGGACAAAGCAATGAAAAACTACAGTATAGCTTAAGACTAAAACATTTTCAAATATTATAGAGATGCTATGGACATAAATTATCGATGATAATTTTACATTGATTTTTTCATTGTTAAAATTCAAGCAGTCTTACAAAAGTAATTAATTTTGCTATCAAAATAACACTTTACAGATGAGATGATAAAGTCAAGTATCTATGTATGTAATAACCAAAATATTACCAAACAATTACGTTCCATGTCATTGTTACTTTGTACAAATTAAGTAGTTTTACAGATAAAGTTCAGAAGATAAGTTGAAAGAACAGAAAGCCCAGCATGATATGGAAAAAAAGAATATTTTAACAGGCTTATCTTTAGGTAAAAGTATCGCAATAACTAAGTTTTTTCTTTCTTGTTATTAAAGTAGTTTTATAGTCAAATTTCAGCATTGGTAGAGGAGAGCTTTATCCAGCTATAAAATAAAAAGAATAAAGCCATTCTGCAGAACGATGGCATATCGTTATGGTTACAACTAGTTATTGCCTCCCTCAGGAAAGCAGGAATCATTCTCTTTTAAGAAAAATAAGTATTTCTACAAGCTTGCAATAAGGGTAGGGGTTAGGAAACTATTGCAAAGGCTTGTTATTTAGTCTAAGTTTCATTCATAATGTGTTGTTATAAATGCTCTTTTCCTAAAATCAATAACAGAAAAGGAAATACAAGTATATATTGTTTAGATGGCAAGGCTGGATCTTTTTTATATAAACCATATAATATTACCTGCTCAATATATGTCATTAAATTATCACCTTTTTTGAATTTGGATTAGTCCATTCAAAATAAATGTGATTTTGATTTAGAATAAAAGACATATTGAATGGGATTTGGACATCAAATATACTGTCGAAACTCTATGCTTAAAATGTATACACTCGTATCTTGCTTTCTTAAAAATATGCTTATGACTGAAAATTATTGAGAGAAGCATACATTAATTAATGCAGTTTCCGATTATTTATGATTAGTAAATTCTTGTTGCAAGACACATACCGAATTGAATATTTTGCATAGCTAAGTATGAATTGAAAGCTTCAAATTGTAATATAATAAGAAATTAGAATAGTCAAATAATTAACTTTTGAACACAGGTTATTGTTATGCTAGTCATCTTGGCAATTTCATTCAACATTTTTTTCTATTTTCCCTATTTGAAACAAAGTGACACTGACTGGATCATTCTTAAATTTCCTTCAATTAAATATTGTTTTAATTTTCGAGTTACAAGCATCTCTAATGAAATTAAAATATGTAATCTGACTTTCCCCAGGCACAGCTGTTCGTAGAAAGACTTATTGACAAATGAAATGGAAAATTATCTCATATCAGGTACATATCTGTTCAAGTTATTGGAACTCTAGCAATATTCGTTTCAAATATATTTGGATCATACCAATCTAAAAGTGTACTTCAGTAATTTAAAACATTATTATTTTCTTAAACGAAATTTATTTGAATGGGTCAACAATTAAAACTGCTTACAGATCAGCTGATATAATTCATAAACAAATCAGCTGATATAATTCATAAACAGATCAGCTGATATAATTCATAAACAAATCAGCTGATACAATTCATATAAAGATCAGCTGATATAATTCATAATGAGAAAACAAACAAAACAAACATACCATTCAGTCTAAACTATTAAACACCACGAATATACATTTCAAATACAAAATTGTGTTCTTCACAACATTTCATCAATAGTTAGTTATTTCACCTTAAGACTTATCAACACCATATCATTATTTTCAGTGTTGAGAGATTTTTGTTAGACCTCTCAACAAGTAAGTTATTTCAAACGTAAATGATTTCTTAGAACATTCTTTTAAGACACATACTGTTATGAATATAAATGAAACAAATGAAATATTTAAAACGCTTTTTGGTAGGTAAGTTTTTTAAGTTTGAAATGTTCGAAAAGATTGTAGCAAACTACAATCACTTTCGGTTGCAGCTCGGTAAAGGTTTAAAGATCACATATTTTTCTCACTATGAAGCCTAAACGGCAAAATGATAATGTTGCAGGCTTGATCGAGCCTGTTTGTGAACGGTAATGGTTAGTGAAAGCCGTCCACGTCCCTAGCAACGGACTTAGTATTTTTTAAACATTTATAGTATTCAACATTTATACATTAATTCAGCAGTGTTCATAAGGCACTGAAGAAGATATAATCATGCCATTCTATTAAAAGTGACGTATGGTCCACGAGTAAAAGAATGCAAGTGCCCTAAAAAGGAAAAGAAAACAATGGACGTTTAAAATACACTGTATTTGTCATGGCTTCTGAGTAAGTTGATAGTTGAGCTCAAAATTAATCCATTAGATTCAGTTGATATTGCGATTTTTATTATCTAATTTTTTTTCCAAAGTGTGTTGGATTTTGGCCACTCAGCATTTCTGATATATAAAACGCTAAAGTGTATTAGTCTAATATGATCAATGTAAAGTTAATACAATTATGTGATGTATTTACCTTTTGTGCATCATATTAAATGAACAACAATGACCTTTGACACAGTATTAATTTGATTTTGTTTCATATCTGCTCTGAAATACAGTACATGATATTGTATTATTACTCCCAATGTACAATCAACCACACATAATTATTTCTCTAAAGTAACTATTCATAGAATAAATTGGTTTGGTTGGAAGGCCAAGACTAGTTCTCATAAATACGATCTGGTGAGATAAACTTAATTGCAAATGCATAAACCCACACTTATATTAATCTCTGGTTTGCCATTAGTGATCGGAGAACTCTGTTTTAACGTAAATGATCTGGAATGTGATATGGACAAATCATGTACTAGCCCTGTCATCAAAGCAACCATAAAATACAGGCAACTAATCTACGCAAGACCTAACCAAGATGCAATTAAAACTAAAACCATTAAAGGCACATTATGCCTCAGAAAAAAATAAATTTTTCTTTGGCAAACATGAATTTTATAATGTTTAAATAATGTTTTTCGAGAATGTTAGATGCTTGTTACCTGAAGAAAGTAGCGAAAGTGTGAAAAGTTTGATCATAAAGGTAGCAAAATGTAAACAAAGAAGTATTTAGACTTCCATACAAAATTAATTCACTTCAACTGTACTTATTGCCAAAAAGCAACAGATAGAAATAGATTGTTCAGATAATTGGCCAATGTGTAACTTTTTGTGACTATAAAAAAGTACACCAAATTTTTTTAAAAATTGTTGAGAAATAAAACATAAAAACAATCCGAGGCATAATGGGCCTTTTTAGGAACATAAAGAAATTTATTCATTTTAATTTCCCAATACATTTTATTATTTCATTGTATGACATCAAACATATTTCATCAAGGTGTCATGGCGTTACAATAACTATTCCATTCATTCTATTATCTGCATGACAAGTATATCTATAGATTAAAGGTATAACGGATATTGATTAAGTTGCATAATTAACTTACAGGTAATCAGGGCAGGTGAGTTAATGGTTTTGTAATCAATCAAATCTGTTGCAGTCATGTCCCTAGGGATTCTGGTTATCTTCAATCAAATGAATTGTTGAGATTTCTTCAAGGTGTAATAATGATGAAAGAGATATAATTATGATTAATTTATTACACAATTTTAAAGCTTGATTAATAATAGTTGAAAAGAAGAATGCTTGTCCAGTTTTCAAAAAACCGATTAGAGGTGTTTTTTTCTTGTTAAATGAATTACATCGTTCGTGCTTGAATTGTATCACGCCTGCTCCACGTACGGTAAATCGAGCGAACGGCATTTCCGAGATAGAGCGGAAGGCCGATTAAAACGGCTAATTGTAAGTACTGTTTACGTTTTTGTCTTGTTATTCATTTAAGTTGTAGTTTTTCGAAAAACGGAAAATGTAGTTCCGTGGCTTCCAATGATCTAAGCTGTTAGAAAAAGAAAGTTATATTAAGCCCGGGAGAACTTTTCTCCCTGACGAAGCGAACGACGATTTGTAGAGTATTGAACTTCTCAACCATAGAAATGCCATACCCTTCGGATTTCTTGAAAAAGTGTATAAGGAAAATATCAACCCGTAATATGAACTTGTTCTTCGTGCAACATAAATTACTCCTGAAGATTTCTTAAATTTGTAAATCGATATTTTTCGTAAGTAGTGGAGCCAAAGGGCAAGAGATGGAGCAAAAGGTTCGATGTTGAGCGCAAGGTGATATAAATTTGACGTATTAGGAGGAGTGTAGTCTATGAATTTTTATATATTTAAAAGCTATAGAAGTTAAAATAGACATGATCAAGTGTTGAGACCGAGATATATATATACCTTTTAAAGACAACTAAAAAAAGTGCGATATCCTTTCAACGACTTTAGCGTAATAAATGTAATCGCGAAGGTGTCACCTAAGGCTATACAATTCCAGGCAATCATTTCTTCAATAATTTTATCACTTTTGTATTCATATAAATTATTTGATTATATATATTCATATATTTGATTATTCAATGAATGACAAACTACACGAATCGTCATGCTGAGAGGCATATAATATTTCATATCCTCACTTTAAATTTATTTCTTGCCGCAATTCAGCAGCTTGTCTTTGCATCTTTTATGAGAATACATGATATTTAGTTATTTAGGTTGTTGATGGTTTGAATCAACCCAAGGAAGTAGACTTTTCCAGTTTGCTTCACTTAAACCGGCAGTTTAAAATGGATGTCAAAACATGCTTTTATATAGCATCATATTAATAATATTTACATATTTTACATAATTATTGGTAAAGTTAGCAAGCTTCATAAAAATCTTTGTTGTTATGCATTGACAACTTTAAATATTATAATATATTAACTTGCTGGCATACTTCTAGATCACAATAATTGACTTTCCTCAAGTTAAAGAGTAAAAAAACACAAATTTGACTGCAATACTTCACAATCCATTTTACCATACATGCTATTTGAGCTCTTTTAACGAGAAAAAAAGAATGACAATATTCTGGTACAATGATAATTTTGTCTTAAGATTTTTTGGAATTTCTTTATTTATTCCCAATACGGTTAACGACAGAAGCACGTAATGAGTCTATTTTAAATCCAATTAATAGTGCTCCTTGAATGAGTTACTTCGGCAGAGCTGAGCTAGATACAACATCTTGAGTGTTTAAATCAAACTATGCATGCCCATGGACTAAAACACTACAATGCAATTAATTTTTGTCGGTCGAAAGTCATATTTAGATGAAGCAATTTTAAAAACAATTATGAACATGGATTTTGGTTTATGAAACACTGTCCGTAATAATGTTTCTTACGACATTCTTCGTTATCGTCTGTAACATTTTTTAAATGGAAACGTTAATAATAGTAATTATCAATTTCTCATAAAATGACCGCCTACTTATCCAACTCGATATCTTTAATCAGTGTTGAGAGACAGATATTGTCATTAGACTCATTGTACGACACCGTTTTCGTTGAAAAACTTCGCCTCGCCGAGGATCGAACCATCCACTACACAATTACGAACCCAATGCCCTCCCTATTGAACAGAGCTGGCGGATTGATAATATGCACATCTCATATAAGGACAGGGCGTCTATGGACCCCTTTTTGGAGATTTTGAGAGTACAATGAAGCTCATGTCGTAAAATAAACATATTAACAATTAAATTCAATAATAAATGGTTAAACCTTTCAGGTGTATGTTATTTTTTCAAAGACAGTTATCTTTGAGATAAAACTGTAGAGTTTGTTAACTTTGTTTATTGAAAAGATAATAGAAACAAATCAAAAGTTTCCAAATAACCATTGAGTAATGGACATTCTAAAATGGATGGTGTGTTTGTGGGTTCTTTGGGTGCACTTATGCTGTTAGTACGAAAAACATGCGTCTCGGACGCAGAAAACATGCAAAAGGGAAAACCATGAATCCTTGATACTCTATTACAGTGTTAATATATTTTTTATAATGTAATTTGTTTTTTGAAAGAAGTTATTATAATTAAATACTTACATATAAGGACATAATTTTACCAACGAGCAATAAGAAGGAATTCAAGTTACAAGAAAATATCATTACTATTTGTTTATGTTGTATGTTAAGCTTATTTAGCAAAATAATCATTCGTCTAAAATATTTCAAACGTTCGAATCTGTCATGAAAATTATCACACGTTTGGTCTGCTTTATGCAATGAAGCATGCTCCAAGGTATGTTTTATTAGAATACTTTACAAACAATTTTTTTCTTAAAGAATAGTAGTAAAATTTGTTTCATCAGTGGAATCCAGTTCTATATTCTTTTCAGCTACTAGAATGTTACATATTATACTCGAATACTTGAATTATGTCTCGTTCGTGCAAATGAGAGATTGTGTACTGGTATTTATTTTCCAAATGTATTGAAATTTAATCAGACCCTATTATAACGTTAGAGTAATGCACCTTTAGTTTAATTAAGATTTTTTTCCCTGATGCATTCATATTGACATGTACATGTACCTATGACGTTACCTATAATTTCTCTTTTATCAAAGCACCCTAAAACAAAAACAGTGTTACATGGTATATTCATTTTAAAGGTATTTCAATGCATCGAAGGATGAAAATATATTTTGACTTGCCAAGACTAGATATTTACAGCTGAAGAAAATACAGTATAGTATCGTTATTTCCAGTGATGAGTTAGAACCTCCAAGGTAAATATATAGTGTATTCTTTAAGAATAATATATCGTGTTGTTTAGATACAATAAGCAAAATATTCATTTTTTTCTTTTCCTACATATGCTGTTTCAAACATATAAGGTTTAATAAAAATTGGAAAATTCCTAACATAGTGTCGTATTCAAACTTGACAACATCACGGGGGAGGAAGATGGAGTTCTTATGATAACTTGTTTGGAGTTCTTATGATAACTGTCACGGAGTTCCTGGAAAACGTGTATTCTTTAAGAATAATATATCGTGTTGTTTAGATACAATAAGCAAAATATTCATTTTTTTCTTTTCCTACATATGCTGTTACAAACATATAAGGTTTAATAAAAATTGGAAAATTCCTAACATAGTATCGTATTCAAACTTGACAACATCACGGGGGAGGAAGATGGAGTTCTTTTGATAACTTGTTTGGAGTTCTTATGATAACTGTCACGGAGTTCCTGGAAAACGTTACGGATTTCTGTGGAAAACTTTTCTATATACTTGGAGAACTCGCCTAAAAATGGTTATTTTTAACTTTAAATGGGGAGTTTGAGGTGCTAAATTAAACTTTGATAATTAAGCTTGCCCTACATATTGTATTATGTTTCAGAAAAAATCTTTTAGTCCATAGTTCGTCGCCGTTTAAAAAAAATCTGAAAGTTTTGAGAAAAATTTCCAAATTTCTTGCTAATTACTTGACCTTTTCATTTGTGATCTTCTTCGTTGCTATACATAATCACCTAATTATAGTGTAGAGTTGCAAACATAAAGCCCGGGCTAATAAATGTATACCCGATTTTTCAAATGTTACGGAGTTCTTGTGATAACTCAAAATATGTCCTGGAGTTCTTATGATAACTTTTGTTACTGCCAGTGTGTTTCTTGTGCTTAATTACGGCACGTTTAAGCGTATTTTATTAGTCAGTAAGTGTGTAAATCATTAAGAAGCATAGTACGCTTATCATTTGCACAAAAATTTGGTTATATAACGTTGGTTTTGATCGTGTTTTAGTTCCTAATTAAAATTGTGCGAAATCATATTGACATTATAAAACCTAACGAATGCACTAAATGTTTCTGTGTATACTGTTCGTCAACAAAAGTTTTATGTCATAAGTTTCCGCAAAATGCAACATTGAGGCCATGTGGCAAAATTAAAAAACGATCATTCAATATATCTGGAGAAGACATGAAACTGCTTTGGTGTACAGTCTACATAAGATAAACAGATGCTAAGCTATCTTCAGGAACGACCGTCTCCGTGGTCGAGGGGTTTGAGTCGATGACTTCTAATCCAGTTACCTCTCTGGCGTGGGTTCGATCCCCGGGAGATGCTTTGGTAGTTTAGCACGGAGGAAGGTAGTCTAGTACTAGTGTAACTCTCCAGGAACGATGGTTAGGAAACTATCCGCCCATATGACTGAAATACTGTTGGGAAAAGGCGTAAAATGAAACAAACAAACAAACAAAAATCAGGTTTTCAGGAAAACCTGAATCAGCGGTCACCTGTTTTCAGCAGTAACATGGCTTAAACCGCCAAGGAAAAGTTGTTTAAAACTTTTTTTCTCAGTTACATGTTTTAAGCAACCGCCTTTCTAAGTAACGGTGCATATCCATATCGGTACCCTCTTTGCGAAATCTTCTCAAACGGTACCCTCTTCGAACATGCACAGGTCATTCTCTGCTAAAAACAAACCAGCGATGGATAACAATCCAGTAAAATTTCAATGAAATAAGGAAAGGAGGTATGACACGTAGAAAAGATGTATACCACGGAACACTAGAATGATTTATTTATGTGCTGATTTGTCATGTGCACGTTTTTCATGTACTGCAAATTCACAATAAGCTACAAAAAATCGACATGTCTTGCCTCGCCCATCACTTCGACATATTTTTCGGACACACGAAAAGACCAAAACAAACACAAAAAAAAACAAGAAACGGAGGTAGGAAAAATATATCTTGAACTGAAAAACACGATCAAAACCAACGTTATATAAAACAACTCTCCATAATAATTAGGTAATTAAGTATAGCAACGAAGAAGATCACAAATGAAAAGGTCAATATGAACGAATTAGCAAGTAATTTGGTAATTTTTCTCAAAACTTGCAGATTTTTTTTAAAAAAGGCGACAAAATATGGACTAAAAGATTTTTTCTGAAACAAAATACAATATGTAGGGCAAGCTTAATTATCAAAGTTTAATTTAGCACCTCAAACTCCACATTTAAAGTAAAAAATAACCATTTTTAGGCGAGTTCTCCAAGTATATAGAAAAGTTTTCCACAGAAATCCGTAACGTTTTCCAGGAACTCCATGAACTCCAAACAAGTTATCATAAGAACTCCATCCTTCGTGTAACACTTCCTCCCCCGTGAACATGATCGTAAAACAGTAATTGGGTAAACTATTCTTCTGTGAAATATTAAAAACAAATAATAGAGAGAGGTTCTTTTATGTATATGCTCTTGATAAAAAGCATGGATAATGTACAGCTTTAAGAAAACTGCTTCATCTAAATCTCAAAAAGAAATATTCTGTCATTCATTTATCTCTAAACCATTTTCAGGTTTATGGAAAAACAGAACACTGGCTAAATGATAAAAGTACTCGTCATTAATGATCACTTCAAACAGTGTTTACCAATGCTAATGGTAAATACAAAACTGACATTTTGTCTCTTGTCAACCATTAAAACAAGTCACAAGTGCACGAACGAGATAAAACATAATAACTATCCTGATTTAAAAAAAATTCAAAGCTCTTAATGATTGACTCGTAATGAGTATCAAAAGAATGTAAAAGAGAATGAAATAATATGATATAATTATTTTCTATCCTTTTGTGTAAATGTGATTAAAGCCAATCCTTTATAAATGACAGGAATGCGTTTTAGAATCAATTTGAGTAAATAATTAAGACAAATTATTAAACTGACTGCAAAGGAAGTTAGAGATACAAATAAACTAGGATGAAAATATCTCTTTCCTTTGACCAGAAAAGCTACAAAAATGGTTTTGTTACATGCGTACACCAAACTTATTTAAAATGCATACACAAGAAAAAACATTTAATAAAAGCTCCTTATGATTCGTTATGTTAAAGTATTAAAGTACACCAAACTAATTTCATTTTTCTTATTGTAATATGATCTCTCTAAGTCTTCACTCGTTCACGATGCTTAGCTGCAAATCATCTGACGATGCCCTGTTCCTCTTAACGACATGCACGCATCCAGAAGATAGAGCTAGTTGACGATAAATGATAACCCTTCATATACACAAGACAATTGGAATTGCAAATGAAATCCAAAGGTTTCAACTTCTATAAGAAATCTTAGAAGTATGGTTGGAACCTTGTGAATGATCGTATATAACTTACGATTCTTACATATACCAACCAAATTGATAAAACAATATATGAGTATAATGAACTCCATAAGGCAAGACAAACAAACATTACATTATCAATGCGATTGTGGAGTTTTTATATCACTTTTTGTCATTTTTTATAATAATAGTTCTTTCTCTTTTCCCTCTTTACAATTTTAATTACAGTTTATTTGGTAATACATGTAATTCTTAATTGCCAAATTGGTTAGAAATATTGGTTAGTGTATTATCATATTTATGCATGCAATTTGTAATGGTTTGATAGCCAGGTCAATTCCCATATATCTTGTCTGTTCTTAACTAGAAACACATAAAACATCATTAACAATAGTGTATTTATTTCCAATTACTGAACAACAATAATATAGGACACTCATATAAAATTCTCTTATCAAACGTGATTATTGGAACAGCGCTGAATGTGAAATAAATACCGACACAGATCTTAAAAATGGTAATTTATCTTCCATTTACGAGTTAAATACTGAACCCCACTATTGCCCTATTGCCTCAGTTTGGAAGAAAAAGGAGTACAGAAATTCAGACTTAATGGGCTTTATAACAAACCAAAATGTAATAATATGTTAAACCTATTTTTGTGTTAAAAGTGATATACAATCATTTTGTCATTCAAACAAATACTAATTTGCCGACATGTTCAATTAGTTCTTCTGGAAACTGCCAAAAGAACATGAATCTTTTTTAAAAAGATATTGAGTCTTTTTTCAGTTTTATATTATAAACAGATGACGCAACATCCGCTTAACGGAACGTGACGTTAAATCAAGAACAACAGCGCATACACCTTAATGAAAATATATTGTTTTAATCAAATTCACTACTGCATGAGTATAGCAAATGCATGCAATGAAGTTTATGGATCAACATATGTGATGAATGATTAGATCATAAAAACAATTGTTATTAAAATTGTTACACAAGTGTCATGGCGAATGTAATAAACAAATCCATTCATTCTTTCATCTGCATGACAAAAAATATTTATAGCTAAACGTTATTACAGATATTGATTAAGTTACATAATTCGCTTACAGGTAATCAGGGCAGGCGGGTTAATAATTTTGTAATCAATCAAATCCATTTCAGTCCTCCCTGGGGTATCTTTGATCAAATGAATTGTGCAGATTTCTTCAAACTATTATAATGATGAAAGAGATATAAAGTTATATCAGAGCATACTAAGTAATAAATAAAAAGGGTATTTGAAAGGCGTTCAAATGGTTCTTATAAACAAAATTATTCTATTCAAAGTTTAAGTTATAAAACTTGATTTATTATTCTTGTCATTTAAAATTTTGATTATGAGGCGTCCGTGGCTGATTAGTTAAGATCGTTGACTTCAAACCACTCTACGTCGTGGATTCGAATCTCGCCAAGGACTTTGAGCTTTTTCATGCAAGGAAGCTATCCAGCTAGCTTACGGAACGTGGGTGGTTCTACTCATGTGCCCGTTCGTGTCTGAAATAATGCACAGAAGGACACCTACGGGTTTTTCCCACAAGTTTTATGCAGTATAGTTTATGCCGGACAGTTTCAGATATTGACCATATACAATCAAATGGCTGCAAGCTCTGTGGTATTAATCTAAATCGTACTGTATATCTGTATGTATTTTCCTGTAAAAGTTATTGTTATATACTATAATTCATCTTACAGGACACCGAGATGCAGCGACTGCGTTTAGATTTTTTACTATAACAGTTTAAGTTTGATACATACGGAATTTTGCATGACTAGAGTTGCATCAAAAAATCATTTATGTTCATTTTTTATGACAGCCACTTTATCCTTGCATATCGTGGCTATTTCCTTAAAAAATACACTTAAAAAATAGGTGCCTTGACTGGGATTTGAACCCCAGACCCCTCACACCCTAACCAGCGCGTTACCCCTGCAACACGGAGAGGTTATACGAAGAAAGCCTGAATAAAATCATATAATACTAAATTTAGAATTTCCATTACGGGTTTGTAATCCTTATTAATTTCGAGGTATTTTGTTCATGATAAACATGTTGTTTAACACTGATGTAAGTAGTTTAGCGAAAATCTTCTCGCCAAAACAGTCCGACATGTATACATTCCACTACTCACAGACAGATTTATTTGTGTACTACGCTCTACAGTATTCGGTCATCGACATCGCTAAAATAGCATTCATTGATTCAAATGAAATTCATCCGCGTAATTTGTGATTCTGCATTTATTGACATTCCTATAAGCCAACACTACTTTTAAACTTTGAATGCGTTGTAATTTGTTGGATACTTGTAACAAAATAAAACTAGTTCCTTCTTTTACATCGCTAGTTTTAAGCTGTTTTGAGAACTACTTGTTGTTAGGTTTGTCTTGAAGTTTCTGTGTCAGAGATTGAATGATAGCATTGAATATCCTGATCTGCGATCAGAAAATACAAAAATGACAATCAGTCTTTTGGGTCTTCAAACAACTTTGTTCCAATAGAGAAACTTATCATCATAATGAACTTTTCCAATAAGAAGAAAAAAAACCCCAAAAAACTGGAGGTATTTAATATTATTATGTAATCTCCCACAATTGAATACTGTATTGTATTTCAGAGAGCAGTGCCTGAAATGAGGTTTATTTATGTATGCAAAATTTATAAATTATAAATGGAATGTGATAGACTGCAATAATAACATGCTTGTTTCTTCATACATTTATCATTTTCTTTTTAATTCAAGGGTATCATTTTTCAAGAGCTTTATCATAAATATCTAATCAGATATGATTATTTATGTAAGCTTTCTGAACTATGTGAATAGCAAACACTCGTATCTTCATCTTCATGCTTACTTAGAGTAGATGTCTATCAGAGTATCAAAATATGTTTTAAAATACATCCAGGTTATGGCCATTCTTACATAATTAAATTAACACTCCAGTCATGTATGTAATCAGCACCCCAGCGATAATAATGTTTCAGGATAGGGATTTGGTACAAAGTTTTTCTCTAATTATGGCAATTAAATGAGGAATAAATTATAACAAGATATTGAGCTTTTGGTCAATCTGCAAAAGATCTTATTCAGCCTACAATTAAAGTGACTCCAACAATGGGTAAATTTTTAACATTACTGTGACTGGAAATAATTTTTTTGAGGTTTATATACCATTTGATAAAGTTCTTGAACAATATCTTGTCATTTCTTCTAAAAATTTTCCACCATGATTGTTTAAAATGACCTAAAATGAAAGAGTTTTTAATCTAAATATCAAAATTATTTTACCGTTTTAGTGTCCCAATTGATCCATATAACAATTACAAATTCTGTTTTATTTTTGCTTTCAGACCTCAGGGAAAGAGTTTGTGATATATAAAAATAAAGAATTTATAAAATTTGAATTTATCAAACAGACATTTTTGACAAACAACGATAATAACGGCGACAAAGACGAAAACAACAACAACAACGACTACGACGACGACGAAAAACAACAACAACAACGACGACGACAACAACAGCAACAACAACAACAACAACCCATAAAAAAACTGGAATAAACGATAATTGTCCGCTTTTAACAGAACAAAACTTTAAATAGCATGCCGTAAAGACAGTGTGTGTCATTGATTTTTAAATGTAACTATCATTAATTCAAAGACAAAATTACATCACTCTGAAAGCAACGCATCACATCCCTTTAATTGTTAGCTTTATGCCATATATTTTATATGAGCCATTTAAATGAGGAAACAAACATTTTCAGTGGTAAAATGATAATATTGTATAAATCGATTACAAAAGAAATAGAACATGAATAATGAATAAAAGTAAATTATAGCTGTAATTCTCCGACTTGTAAAATTATTTTGATCACTGAATATCCTTGTTGAATAACAGAGAGCAGGTGGAGGTGATATGTCCCAGCCACGCGACCCTACTCGGATACAAAACACTTAACAAAAGTTTTTAAACAAAAGAACAGAAATATAAAACTACCTAGAACATCATCTTGATTCCTTTAATCAAAGACTGTATTATTTCTTTAGCTGTTTAAAAAGTATTGACGAATAATTGCTTCAATCCATTTTGTATCAAACATGATATTTTACAGTCTCGCAGCACTTTAAATTATTTTACATTTGACCCTTGCCTTCTGCTATTCGGTACATGTACCAGTAATTCCGTTCAAATATATCAATATATATTAGTTATAGAACTTGTACGATATGTGTTGCGATAAAGTTTCAACAAATAATCGCAGGTCTGTTGGTAAAGGTGGCTGGCTCTCAAAGATATTAAGAATTCGATCCATATTGAGTTGACAACCTTGTTTTCCATATATGACGTCATCACTGCCCAGCTTTTTGGAAGGGTATTCCGAAAGCTCACGAATATATCTGGTTTTAATTTTTCGCCCATATAATGGATTTAAGAAATCTTTGTATAACGTATATACCAAAAAGACAACATGCAACATTCACTATAAGCGATCTAAATATAAACAAAAGAGGAATGCATAATAATAACAGGAAAAATCATTCTATGAATGACTACATTTGCTAAATAGCAGTCTTTTAAAATACGAGAATAAATAAACTTGCAGTAATAATCTCAACAGGTGCAAGTGAGATTAAAACCGAGTTAATTGAACTAATTAAAGATTACTGTTAACCTCGCATTAAATCAAAATGAAATCAAAGCATTTAAATAAAATCAAGAGCATTATATACCATTTTCTGCATTATCAGCATTTAAACCAGGCGAAACCAATCTTGTTATCAAAATACAAAAATGTTCAATGAAAAATAACTTAGCGTTGCTATTTTTTGTGCAACATATATATTGATTTTGTACGTTTTATCATAAACTGCCAAATGCTCTGAATAAATTAAAAAAAGAGTATTATTTAAAATAGAAACATGTATATCTAAATAAGACGTAATAGTTTCAAGTTATTAGGTTAAATCAATTTTTGTTCACCAGCATGTTAATCAACAATCATTTGAATTTGTTTCTAAAGTTATTTTATTTGAGGGACATATTCCACCAATGCAGATAGCTGCAGATGAATTTGTAGCATACATTCAAAAAAATAATGACACGACTATAGGCTACACTTTATTTGAGTCCCCACCCCCACCCCCACCCCCCCCCCAAAAAAAAGAGAAAAGAAACAGTTCTGCCTTTAAAGATATCAATATGATATCAACTAAATATTGTCACTCCAAACAAATTGAGTACATATAGAGACATGGTTCAGTGATAAAACAGGGACAATATAATTGCAAGAGGAAAAAGGTGTTTTAGTAGAATGCGGAAGTAATGTAGTAAAAGTCAGGTAACAACAGAGGATTTTAGACAATTATTTTTAACAGATGTAGTTTCTGTAAGCAGATCATCTGTTTATAGTAACAAGGTGTAATCTGCTGTTGTTTTGATAAGCTTTCTCTCTTTTCTTCTTTTCAAATATCAGCATACAATTAAAACAAAACTGCAAACTCTTTAATTTGTTTGAGCCATCTCAACTAATTACAGATATTTGTAGCATTTTTAAATTTTAATGAAAAACAAAATGGCGACTTGCCATTCGCTTTATTCTTGAATAACAAAATAAGATTAACACGTGTTCCTGGTTTACCTTATATAAAGTCGAAACGATACGTTTCAAAAACTCAAAAGTCATTTGTTTTGCATAATTATGTTTACAATAAACCAGTAATCGTACATGGATTTTTATCATGAATTTTGTGTAATACTTCTGTAAAAACCTTACGAACATCAATCATTTGTTGGGAAAGAAAATTTGATATTCCTGTCATAAAACTCTATTAACATTTCAGGAAGAACGAATGCATCTTCCTTAATAGTTACATAAACAAGAATTATTTGTTTAAAAACTGTTCACTTTGATTATTCTTAAGGAACGTTTGTTCATATAAATCAACACTAGATGTTCAATTTTCCAAGGAAATAACCATTGTTGTTCTGTAGTGTGCACTGCAATCAAAATTTTGTTATTCAGAATTTAATTTAGTTTATTGCACTACCATTATTGGTATAAAAATGAAACCATAACATTTTAAGAAACAAGTGAACCAGTGTGTATTAGGAAAGGTAAAAAGAGAAAACGCATTACTTCTGTAAAAATTAAAATGACATTTCTTAATGCTGGTTGGTTCCGAGAGTGTGTCTATACGCTTATAGCTTACTATGCAATCTAACTGAAACAAATTCTGTATAAACTATAATAAGTTTGTGGTAAAGTAAACATTAACCAATATTCATCAAAATAGTCTGCTGCTTGAATACGAAGTCATTACACAATTACAGTTAATATTTTTTAGTATAAATGGAAACGCACAAAACAGCACAACTAAAAGAGTTATACGCTCGGATTGACTGGGTCGTGTTGTTAAGTTGAAGCTACAGTCCACGCCTCCTAGTAAGTCCTTTACAATATGACTTTGTTTTAAACTTCACAACAGCAGGTGTCATGTGAAGTATGTTAGCTTTTAATGGTGCCTCGTAGTTCATTTCTGTGTTGTTATGTTTTCTCTGGTCTTTCGGGACCGTTGATTCCAGCACACTAGTGTTGAAGATTGAAAACAACTTTAGCTTGTGACAAGAGGTGTGAGAGATGTGGAACTTTACATTTTCAATCATGAACAGTTTCGGTCAAACCGACTGTGATACTTTCATATAAAAGTGTTGCTTTCGAGTGTTCTTTCATTTTCCAGATTTTATAACAATATATTTCCAAACAAAGTGATCCCTCGGAAGCATTAATCACAACAAAATTACATTAAATTACATGACAAATGCAGATTCGGTTTGATTGAGTCTGTACATGAGGGATAGTGAATAAATTTTTTAAAGCGCCTTATCTAATGTAAATCTTTCTTTCCTAAATATGTTAAGTTATCCTTTTAGAAAAGAAAACAATGCAAAACTAATCAACCATTACATGACAAATATTTTGCTGGATTATGTATTTGAATGCCTTATATAATGGATTGTCTACAATGTTTTGACATATGTCAGTCAGTCTTTAATACAAGAGTACAATACTTGCATTATTTTCATTCAATGACAATAATGAAAGCAAATCTCAAAAATTAATATTGTGCTCTGAAACTGTCCATTTTTATAACATGGTAACAACATAATGATAAGTCCCTGTCATTACTTAGGACCTTAATTCATTTCATTTTAGTACTCCTTAAATGTCATGCTTTGAATACATGCACAGCTTTAAAACGACTGACTGATAGCCGGAAACTTAAATCGTGTTATTGTATTATATTATAGATACTCTTCTTCAACAATTATTCACCATAATCCATCAAAATGACTTACGGAAACTTCATATTCTACATATGACATGTAGAAGAGTAAATAATATTAAATGTATTGCAAACAGAACGGAATAGAAGTCATTGTTGTATGAAGGCAAGCTGGGGAAATGACAAATTATTTATGACATGAAATCAATACAATACAGTTATAATCATATTCAGCTGTCAAAATTTTATACTTCAGCAAGATGAATCTACTTCACAAGTTAGAGGTTCAAATTGTCACTGAACGAAAGGTTATTTATATTTGTACTGTTCAAAGACTTTAAAAGACAAAGCAAAGAAAACCTTTATTTGTATATTTAAACATGTATATATTAGAAACTAATATACTAGGATTTAGATTTTTCTCGTTTTCCATTCCGTACGTTCACGTAGAATTACTTAGTTGAAAAAGTGATATAGAATAAAAAAATTCACGGTGTTGTTTACACGTACTAAGATGTTAGGTATATCATCTAAGTTAAACTTTTATCATGTAAAGATTTCAAAACCCCTGTTTCTATATACTTTTATAAGCATTTGTATCAATCTCAAATCAAAAAAAATTCTTTTTCAATTATTCTAAACACTTTGATTGACGGTCCCTTTGACTTTGATTGACTAGCTTTCCAGTTCTATTTATCAGATTTTAATGACCTCGTTTTACTTCACATACCTGCAAGATAACAGGGCGATATGTTCGTGGTGTCGCAGCGTGTGTGTTTTATGCCGAAATGGTAAAGATAATTTTGTAAAATTTACTGCTCAAACAAGTAAGTGAAATGTTTAAAAAGTTATAATCCAGAAATAGAAATATTTTAAACAGAATAATATTACAATATAAATATGTTCTCTCTTTTTAAGACAATGCAAATTTTAATTTAAACATTCATCACAATAAACTGTCTTATAACATAATATTATTTGTTTCATTGTAAAATTATTAAAATCAGATGCCTTTTAATTAAAACAAATCGACTTCATGTGATGTCTACATTTAATCTCATAGGAATAAAATGTATTGACTACCTTTAATAATTAACTTACAGGTTAACATGAGAGGTAATAATTCTATAGAGCTTGTAATTTCCCAAATCTAACATACAATCATACAATGTCCTTGACTAAAAACATTATGAAATCAATAATGTTCTGACAAAAAAGAGTAGACACAATTTAACATAGAGTTTTCATTATATTACTGAAATATGTAAATAAGTAAATAAATAAATAAATAAATAAATAATTTTAATAACAATTTATATTTTCCTTATACCAAGAGAAAACGAACAAATATATTGCACTTGCTGAGGTAATGAAAACTACGAGATGAGATGCAAAAGAATAAATGATTTATTTTTAATAAAGATTATGAAAACAATACGTCTACCACAATAAAACTATAAACAGTTCTAATTTTTTGACCTTGAATAGAATGTTCTCTAAATAAAAGTCGTGGAAAAATAACATTTGAAATAAAGAGTTATGTGTGGAATAGACAGTAAACAAAACAATATCAATAAAAGTGCTAAATGTTGTTGAAAAGAGACCAACAATCATTTTGAACGGATCATCATTAAAGTCCAGAAGGCCCGTATGGAGAGTGCCAATATAGCTCTAGTTCAAGTTCAAGGTCTTGATGTTCTGGCGAATGATCCTTATCATTCATTGCTGGATACACTGAAGGTGATATTTATTCATCTTAAGGTTATTATGTTTTCAAAACACTGCAAAACATGTATACAAATACCTGAAATGTAGTAAATGAATTATACCATAACAGGGTTTTACATCCCTTTGAAATTTTAGGGGTCCAGTGGATGCACAGCCTAGAAAAGTAGGGGTCCAGGCCTGAATTTTAGGGGTCCGAAATTATATTCACTATAATGACTATGAAGACCACTCTATTTTGCATAAAATCACTTACCTGTGAGAAATATGCATGTATATTGTATGTTTTCATAACTTAAGAAGTATGATTTCAATATCTTTTATCACTAGGTTTTTTATAGCCCTTTACAAAATGTCATGTGCTATTTCCAAGGCTTATTTAAGTCTTTGAGTGGCTGGAATGTCAAGTTTTAGTAGCATATTTTGTTATTGATAAGGTGATTACACCAACAGACTGAAATTTTGTACTGATCTATTTGTAAATATTTTAGCTGAACTAGTAATAACACAATAGATATCTTTACAGACCAGTCAGCTAAATATGTTGCGTTTTTAAAAATATCATACAAAAAGGCCGACGAAACCGCTT